>NW_028113126.1:252500-262500 GCF_964234715.1 Podarcis melisellensis | reverse complement strand
AGGGTTAGGGTTAGGGTTAGGGTGAATGAACAACGCAAGAACAATCCAAGATTAGGGTTAGGGTTAGGGTTGGGGTTAGGGTTAGGGTTAGGGTTAGGATGAATGAACACTGCAAGAACAATCCAAGATTAGGGTTAGGGTTAGGGTTAGGGTTAGGGTTAGGGTTAGGGTTAGGGTTAGGGTTAGGGTTAGGGTTAGGGTTAGGGTTAGGGTTAGGGTTAGGGTGAATGAACACCGCAAGAAATATCCAAGATTTGGGTTAGGGTTAGGGTTAGGGTTAGGGTTAGGGTTAGGGTTAGGGTTAGGGTGAATGAACACCGCAAGAGCAATCCAAGATTAGGGTTTGGGTAAGGGTTAGGGTTAGGGTTAGGGTTAGGGTTAGGGTTAGTTTTAGGGTTAGGGTTAGGGTTAGGGTTAGGGTTAGGATTAGGGTTAGGGTTAGGGTTAGGGTTAGGGTTAGGGTTAGGGTTAGGGTTAGGGTTAGGATGAATGAACACCAGAAGAACAATCCAAGATTAGGGTTAGGGTTAGGGTTAGGGTTAGGGTTAGGGTTAGGGTTAGGGTTAGGGTTAGGGTGAATGAAAACCGCAAGAACAATCCAAGATTAGGGTTAGGGTTAGGGTTAGGGTTAGGGTTAGGGTTAGGGTTGGGTTAGGGTTAGGGTTAGGGTTAGGGTTAGGGTAAGGGTTAGGATGAATGAACACCGCAAGAACAATCTAAGATTAGGGTTAGGGTTAGGGTTACGGTTAGGATGAATGAACACTACAAGAACAATCCAAGATTAGGGTTAGGGTTAGGGTTAGGGTTAGGGTTAGGGTTACGGTTAGGGTTAGGGTTAGGGTTAGGGTTAGGGTTAGGGTTCGGGTTCGGGTTCGGGTTCGGGTTCGGGTTCGGGTTCGGGTGAATGAACACCGCAAGAACAATCCAAGATCAGGTTTAGGGTTAGGGTTAGGGTTAGGATGAATGAACACCACAAGAACAATCCAAGATTAGGGTTAGGGTTAGGGTTAGGGTTAGGGTTAGGGTTAGGGTTAGGGTTAGGGTTAGGGTTAGGGTTAGGGTGAATGAACAACGCAAGAACAATCCAAGATTAGGGTTAGGGTTAGGGTTAGGGTTAGGGTTAGGGTTAGGGTTAGGGTTAGGGTTAGGGTTAGGGTTAGGGTTAGGGTTAGGGTGAATGAACACCGCAAGAACAATCCAAGATTAGGGTTAGGGTTAGGGTTAGGGTTAGGGTTAAGGTTAAGGTTAGGGTTAGCATTAGGGTTAGGGTTAGGATTAGGGTTACGGTTAGGGTTAGGGTTAGGGTTAGGGTTAGGGTTAGGATGAATGAACACCACAAGAACAATCCAAGATTAGGGTTAGGGTTAGGGTTAGGGTTAGGGTTAGGGTTAGGGTTGGGGTTGGGGTTAGGGTTAGGGTTAGGGTTAGGGTTAGGGTTAGGGTTAGGGTTAGGGTTAGGGTTAGGGTTAGGGTTGGGGTTGGGGTTGGGGTTAGGGTTAGGGTTAGGGTTAGGGTTAGGGTTAGGGTTAGGATGAATGAACACTGCAAGAACAATCCAAGATTAGGGTTAGGGTTAGGGTTAGGGTTAGGGTTAGGGTTAGGGTTAGGGTTAGGGTTAGGGTTAGGGTTAGGGTTAGGGTTAGGGTTAGGGTTAGGGTTAGGGTTAGGGTTAGGGTTAGGGTGAATGAACACCGCAAGAGCAATCCAAGATTAGGGTTTGGGTAAGGGTTAGGGTTAGGGTTAGGGTTAGGGTTAGGGTTAGTTTTAGGGTTAGGGTTAGGGTTAGGGTTAGGGTTGGGGTTAGGGTTAGGGTTAGGGTTAGGGTTAGGGTTAGGGTTAGGGTTAGGGTTAGGGTTAGGATGAATGAACACCGCAAGAACAATCCAAGATTAGGGTTAAGGTTAGGGTTAGGGTTAGGGTTAGGGTTAGGGTTAGGGTTAGGGTTAGGGTTAGGATGAATGAACACTACAAGAACAATCCAAGATTAGGGTTAGGGTTAGGGTTAGGGTTAGGGTTAGGGTTAGGGTTAGGGTTAGGGTTAGGGTTAGGGTTAGGGTTAGGGTGAATGAACACCACAAGAACAATGCAAGATTAGGGTTAGGGTTAGGGTTAGGGTTAGGGTTAGGGTTAGGATGAATGAACACCGCAAGAACAATCCAAGATTAGGGTTAGGGTTAGGGTTAGGGTTAGGGTTAGGGTTAGGGTTAGGGTTAGGGTTAGGGTTAGGGTTAGGATGAATGAACACCACAAAAACAATCCAAGATTAGGGTTAGGGTTAGGGTTAGGGTTAGGGTTAGGGTGAATGAACACCGCAAAAACAATCCAAGATTAGGGTTAGGGTTAGGGTTAGGGTTAGGGTTAGGGTTAGGGGTAGGGTTAGGGTTAGGGTTAGGGTTAGGGTGAATGAACAACACAAGAACAATCCAAGATTAGGGTTAGGGTTAGGGTTAGGGTTAGGGTTAGGGTTAGGGTTAGGGTTAGGGTTAGGGTTAGGGTAAGGGTAAGGGTAAGGGTTAGGGTTAGGGTTAGGGTTAGGGTAAATGAACACCACAAGAACAATCCAAGAATAGGGTTAGGGTTTGGGTTAGGGTTAGGGTTAGGGTTAGGGTTAGGGTTAGGGTTAGGGTTAGGGTTAGGATGAATGAACACCAGAAGAACAATCCAAGATTAGGGTTAGGGTTAGGGTTAGGGTTAGGGTTAGGGTTAGGGTTAGGGTTAGGGTTAGGGTTAGGGTGAATGAAAACCGCAAGAACAATCCAAGATTAGGGTTAGGGTTAGGGTTAGGGTTAGGGTTAGGGTTAGGGTTAGGGTTAGGGTTAGGGTAAGGGTTAGGATGAATGAACACCGCAAGAACAATCTAAGATTAGGGTTAGGGTTAGGGTTACGGTTAGGATGAATGAACACTACAAGAACAATCCAAGATTAGGGTTAGGGTTAGGGTTAGGGTTAGGGTTAGGGTTAGGGTTACGGTTAGGGTTAGGGTTAGGGTTAGGGTTAGGGTTAGGGTTAGGGTTAGGGTTAGGGTTCGGGTTCGGGTTCGGGTTCGGGTTCGGGTGAATGAACACCACAAGAACAATCCAAGATTAGGGTTAGGGTTAGGGTTAGGGTTAGGGTTAGGGTTAGGGTTAGGGTTAGGGTTAGGGTTAGGGTTAGGGTGAATGAACAACGCAAGAACAATCCAAGATTAGGGTTAGGGTTAGGGTTAGGGTTAGGGTTAGGGTTAGGGTTAGGGTTAGGGTTAGGGTTAGGGTTAGGGTTAGGGTGAATGAACACCGCAAGAACAATCCAAGATTAGGGTTAGGGTTAGGGTTAGGGTTAGGGTTAAGGTTAAGGTTAGGGTTAGCATTAGGGTTAGGGTTAGGATTAGGGTTACGGTTAGGGTTAGGGTTAGGGTTAGGGTTAGGGTTAGGATGAATGAACACCACAAGAACAATCCAAGATTAGGGTTAGGGTTAGGGTTAGGGTTAGGGTTAGGGTTAGGGTTAGGGTTGGGGTTGGGGTTAGGGTTAGGGTTAGGGTTAGGGTTAGGGTTAGGGTTAGGGTTAGGGTTAGGGTTAGGGTTAGGGTTAGGGTTGGGGTTGGGGTTGGGGTTAGGGTTAGGGTTAGGGTTAGGGTTAGGGTTAGGGTTAGGATGAATGAACACTGCAAGAACAATCCAAGATTAGGGTTAGGGTTAGGGTTAGGGTTAGGGTTAGGGTTAGGGTTAGGGTTAGGGTTAGGGTTAGGGTGAATGAACACCGCAAGAAATATCCAAGATTTGGGTTAGGGTTAGGGTTAGGGTTAGGGTTAGGGTTAGGGTTAGGGGTAGGGTGAATGAACACCGCAAGAGCAATCCAAGATTAGGGTTTGGGTAAGGGTTAGGGTTAGGGTTAGGGTTAGGGTTAGGGTTAGTGTTAGTTTTAGGGTTAGGGTTAGGGTTAGGGTTGGGGTTAGGGTTAGGGTTAGGGTTAGGGTTAGGGTTAGGGTTAGGGTTAGGATGAATGAACACCGCAAGAACAATCCAAGATTAGGGTTAGGGTTAGGGTTAGGGTTAGGGTTAGGGTTAGGGTTAGGGTTAGGGTTAGGGTTAGGGTTAGGGTTAGGGTTAGGGTTAGGGTTAGGGTTAGGGTGAATGAACACCACAATAACAATGCAAGATTAGGGTTAGGGTTAGGGTTAGGGTTAGGGTTAGGGTTAGGGTTAGGGTTAGGATGAATGAACACCGCAAGAACAATCCAAGATTAGGGTTAGGGTTAGGGTTAGGGTTAGGGTTAGGGTTAGGGTTAGGGTTAGGGTTAGGATGAATGAACACCACAAAAACAATCCAAGATTAGGGTTAGGGTTAGGGTTAGGGTTAGGGTTAGGGTGAATGAACACCGCAAAAACAATCCAAGATTAGGGTTAGGGTTAGGGTTAGGGTTAGGGTTAGGGTTAGGGTTAGGGTTAGGGTTAGGGTTAGGGTTAGGGTTAGGGTGAATGAAAACCGCAAGAACAATCCAAGATTAGGGTTAGGGTTAGGGTTAGGGTTAGGGTTAGGGTTAGGGTTAGGGTTAGGGTAAGGGTTAGGATGAATGAACACCGCAAGAACAATCTAAGATTAGGGTTAGGGTTAGGGTTACGGTTAGGATGAATGAACACTACAAGAACAATCCAAGATTAGGGTTAGGGTTAGGGTTAGGGTTAGGGTTAGGGTTAGGGTTACGGTTAGGGTTAGGGTTAGGGTTAGGGTTAGGGTTAGGGTTAGGGTTAGGGTTAGGGTTCGGGTTCGGGTTCGGGTTCGGGTTCGGGTGAATGAACACCGCAAGAACAATCCAAGATCAGGTTTAGGGTTAGGGTTAGGGTTAGGATGAATGAACACCACAAGAACAATCCAAGATTAGGGTTAGGGTTAGGGTTAGGGTTAGGGTTAGGGTTAGGGTTAGGGTTAGGGTTAGGGTTAGGGTTAGGGTTAGGGTTAGGGTGAATGAACAACGCAAGAACAATCCAAGATTAGGGTTAGGGTTAGGGTTAGGGTTAGGGTTAGGGTTAGGGTTAGGGTTAGGGTTAGGGTTAGGGTTAGGGTGAATGAACACCGCAAGAACAATCCAAGATTAGGGTTAGGGTTAGGGTTAGGGTTAGGGTTAAGGTTAAGGTTAGGGTTAGCATTAGGGTTAGGGTTAGGATTAGGGTTACGGTTAGGGTTAGGGTTAGGGTTAGGGTTAGGATGAATGAACACCACAAGAACAATCCAAGATTAGGGTTAGGGTTAGGGTTAGGGTTAGGGTTAGGGTTAGGGTTAGGGTTGGGGTTGGGGTTGGGGTTAGGGTTAGGGTTAGGGTTAGGGTTAGGGTTAGGGTTAGGGTTAGGGTTAGGGTTAGGGTTAGGGTTGGGGTTGGGGTTGGGGTTAGGGTTAGGGTTAGGGTTAGGGTTAGGGTTAGGGTTAGGATGAATGAACACTGCAAGAACAATCCAAGATTAGGGTTAGGGTTAGGGTTAGGGTTAGGGTTAGGGTTAGGGTTAGGGTTAGGGTTAGGGTGAATGAACACCGCAAGAAATATCCAAGATTTGGGTTAGGGTTAGGGTTAGGGTTAGGGTTAGGGTTAGGGTTAGGGTTAGGGTTAGGGTGAATGAACACCGCAAGAGCAATCCAAGATTAGGGTTTGGGTAAGGGTTAGGGTTAGGGTTAGGGTTAGGGTTAGGGTTAGTGTTAGTTTTAGGGTTAGGGTTAGGGTTAGGGTTGGGGTTAGGGTTAGGGTTAGGGTTAGGGTTAGGATGAATGAACACCGCAAGAACAATCCAAGATTAGGGTTAGGGTTAGGGTTAGGGTTAGGGTTAGGGTTAGGGTTAGGGTTAGGGTTAGGGTTAGGGTTAGGGTTAGGGTTAGGGTTAGGGTTAGGGTGAATGAACACCACAATAACAATGCAAGATTAGGGTTAGGGTTAGGGTTAGGGTTAGGGTTAGGGTTAGGGTTAGGGTTAGGGTTAGGATGAATGAACACCGCAAGAACAATCCAAGATTAGGGTTAGGGTTAGGGTTAGGGTTAGGGTTAGGGTTAGGGTTAGGGTTAGGGTTAGGATGAATGAACACCACAAAAACAATCCAAGATTAGGGTTAGGGTTAGGGTTAGGGTTAGGGTTAGGGTGAATGAACACCGCAAAAACAATCCAAGATTAGGGTTAGGGTTAGGGTTAGGGTTAGGGTTAGGGTTAGGGTTAGGGTTAGGGTTAGGGTTAGGGTTAGGGTTAGGGTTAGGGTTAGGGTTAGGGTAAATGAACACCACAAGAACAATCCAAGAATAGGGTTAGGGTTTGGGTTAGGGTTAGGGTTAGGGTTAGGGTTAGGGTTAGGGTTAGGGTTAGGATGAATGAACACCAGAAGAACAATCCAAGATTAGGGTTAGGGTTAGGGTTAGGGTTAGGGTTAGGGTTAGGGTTAGGGTTAGGGTTAGGGTTAGGGTGAATGAAAACCGCAAGAACAATCCAAGATTAGGGTTCGGGTTAGGGTTAGGGTTAGGGTTAGGATTAGGGTTAGGGTTAGGGTTAGGGTAAGGGTTAGGATGAATGAACACCGCAAGAACAATCTAAGATTAGGGTTAGGGTTAGGGTTACGGTTAGGATGAATGAACACTACAAGAACAATCCAAGATTAGGGTTAGGGTTAGGGTTAGGGTTTGGGTTAGGGTTAGGGTTACGGTTAGGGTTAGGGTTAGGGTTAGGGTTAGGGTTAGGGTTAGGGTTAGGGTTAGGGTTCGGGTGAATGAACACCGCAAGAACAATCCAAGATCAGGTTTAGGGTTAGGGTTAGGGTTAGGATGAATGAACACCACAAGAACAATCCAAGATTAGGGTTAGGGTTAGGGTTAGGGTTAGGGTTAGGGTTAGGGTTAGGGTTAGGGTTAGGGTTAGGGTGAATGAACAACGCAAGAACAATCCAAGATTAGGGTTAGGGTTAGGGTTAGGGTTAGGGTTAGGGTTAGGGTTAGGGTTAGGGTTAGGGTTAGGGTTAGGGTTAGGGTGAATGAACACCGCAAGAACAATCCAAGATTAGGGTTAGGGTTAGGGTTAGGGTTAGGGTTAAGGTTAAGGTTAGGGTTAGCATTAGGGTTAGGGTTAGGATTAGGGTTACGGTTAGGGTTAGGGTTAGGGTTAGGGTTAGGGTTAGGATGAATGAACACCACAAGAACAATCCAAGATTAGGGTTAGGGTTAGGGTTAGGGTTAGGGTTAGGGTTGGGGTTGGGGTTAGGGTTAGGGTTAGGGTTAGGGTTAGGGTTAGGGTTAGGGTTAGGGTTAGGGTTGGGGTTGGGGTTGGGGTTAGGGTTAGGGTTAGGGTTAGGGTTAGGGTTAGGGTTAGGGTTAGGATGAATGAACACTGCAAGAACAATCCAAGATTAGGGTTAGGGTTAGGGTTAGGGTTAGGGTTAGGGTTAGGGTGAATGAACACCGCAAGAAATATCCAAGATTTGGGTTAGGGTTAGGGTTAGGGTTAGGGTTAGGGTTAGGGTTAGGGTGAATGAACACCGCAAGAGCAATCCAAGATTAGGGTTTGGGTAAGGGTTAGGGTTAGGGTTAGGGTTAGGGTAGGGTTAGTGTTAGTTTTAGGGTTAGGGTTAGGGTTAGGGTTGGGGTTAGGGTTAGGGTTAGGGTTAGGGTGAATGAACACCACAAGAACAATGCAAGATTAGGGTTAGGGTTAGGGTTAGGGTTAGGGTTAGGGTTAGGGTTAGGATGAATGAACACCGCAAGAACAATCCAAGATTAGGGTTAGGGTTAGGGTTAGGGTTAGGGTTAGGGTTAGGGTTAGGGTTAGGGTTAGGGTTAGGGTTAGGGTTAGGGTTAGGGTTAGGGTTAGGATGAATGAACACCACAAAAACAATCCAAGATTAGGGTTAGGGTTAGGGTTAGGGTTAGGGTTAGGGTGAATGAACACCGCAAAAACAATCCAAGATTAGGGTTAGGGTTAGGGTTAGGGTTAGGGTTAGGGTTAGGGTTAGGGTTAGGGTTAGGGTTAGGGTTAGGGTTAGGGTTAGGGTTAGGGTTAGGGTTAGGGTGAATGAACAACACAAGAACAATCCAAGATCAGGTTTAGGGTTAGGGTTAGGGTTAGGATGAATGAACACCACAAGAACAATCCAAGATTAGGGTTAGGGTTAGGGTTAGGGTTAGGGTTAGGGTTAGGGTTAGGGTTAGGGTTAGGGTGAATGAACACCGCAAGAACAATCCAAGATTAGGGTTAGGGTTAGGGTTAGGGTTAGGGTTAGGGTTAGGGTTAGGGTTAGGGTTAGGGTTAGGATGAATGAACACCACAAGAACAATCCAAGATTAGGGTTAGGGTTAGGGTTAGGGTTAGGGTTAGGGTTAGGGTGAATGAACACCGCAAGAACAATCCAAGAATAGGGATAGGGTTAGGGTTAGGGTTAGGGTTAGGGTGAATGAACACCGCAAGAACAATCCAAGAATAGGGTTAGGGTTAGGGTTAGGGTTAGGGTTAGGGTTAGGGTTAGGGTTAGGGTTAGGGTTAGGGTTAGGGTTAGGATTAGGGTTAGGGTTAGGGTTAGGGTGAATGAACACCGCAAGAACAATCCAAGATTAGGGTTAGGGTTAGGGTTAGGGTTAGGGTTAGGGTTAGGGTTAAGGTTAAGGTTAGGGTTAGGATTAGGATTAGGGTTAGGATTAGGGTTAGGGTTAGGGTTAGGGTTAGGGTTAGGGTTAGGGTTAGAGTTAGGGTTAGGGTTAGGGTTAGGGTTGGGATGAATGAACACCACAAGAACAATCCAAGATTAGGGTTAGGGTTAGGGTTAGGGTTAGGGTTTGGGTTAGGGTTAGGGTTAGGGTTAGGGTTGGGGTTAGGGTTAGGGTTAGGGTTAGGGTTAGGGTTGGGGTTGGGGTTAGGGTTAAGGTTAGGGTTAGGGTTAGGGTTAGGGTTAGGGTTAGCATGAATGAACACCGCAAGAACAATCCAAGATTAGGGTTAGGGTTAGGGTTAGGGTTAGGGTTAGGGTTAGGGTTAGGGTTAGGGTTAGGGTTAGGGTTAGGGTTAGGGTTAGGGTGAATGAACACCGCAAGAAATATTCAAGATTTGGGTTAGGGTTAGGGTTAGGGTTAGGGTTAGGGTTAGGGTTAGGGTTAGGGTTAGGGTTAAGGTTAGGGTTAGGATTAGGGTTAGGGTTAGGGTTAGGGTTAGGGTTAGGGTGAATGAACACCGCAAGAGCAATCCAAGATTAGGGTTTGGGTAAGGGTTAGGGTTAGGGTTAGGGTTAGGGTTAGGGTTAGGGTTAGTTTTAGGGTTAGTGTTAGGGTTAGGGTTAGGGTTAGGGTTAGGGTTGGGGTTAGGGTTAGGGTTAGGGTTAGGGTTAGGGTTAGGGTTAGGGTTAGGGTTAGGGTTAGGGTTAGGATGAATGAACACCGCAAGAACAATCCAAGATTAGGGTTAGGGTTAGGGTTAGGGTTAGGGTTAGGGTTAGGGTTAGGGTTAGGGTTAGGGTTAGGGTTAGGGTTAGGGTTAGGGTTAGGGTTAGGGTTAGGGTTAGGGTTAGGGTTAGGATTGGGGTTAGGATGAATGAACACTACAAGAACAATCCAAGATTAGGGTTAGGGTTAGGGTTAGGGTTAGGGTTAGGGTTAGGGTTAAGGTTAGGGTTAGGGTTAGGGTTAGGGTTAGGGTTAGGGTTAGGGTTAGGGTTAGGGTTAGGGTTAGAGTGAATGAACAACACAAGAACAATCCAAGATTAGGGTTAGGGTTAGGGTTAGGGTTAGGGTTAGGGTTAGGGTTAGGGTTAGGGTTTGGGTTAGGGTTAGGGTTTGGGTTAGGGTTAGGGTTAGGGTTAGGGTTAGGGTTAGGGTTAGGGTTAGGGTTAGGGTTAGGGTAAGGGTAAGGGTTAGGGTTAGGGTTAGGGTAAATGAACACCACAAGAACAATCCAAGAATAGGGTTAGGGTTAGGGTTAGGGTTAGGGTTAGGGTTAGGGTTAGGGTTAGGGTTAGGGTTAGGGTTAGGGTAAGGGTTAGGATGAATGAACACCGCAAGAACAATCTAAGATTAGGG
>NW_028113126.1:212500-215000 GCF_964234715.1 Podarcis melisellensis | reverse complement strand
TAGGGTTAGGGTTAGGGTTAGGGTTAGGGTTAGGGTGAATGAACACCGCAAGAACAATCCAAGATTAGGGTTAGGTTTAGGGTTAGGGTAAGGGTTAGGGTTAGGGTTAGGGTTAGGGTTAGGGTTAGGGTTAGGGTTAGGGTTAGGGTTAGGATGAATGAACACTACAAGAACAATCCAAGAATAGGGTTAGGGTTAGGGTTAGGGTTAGGGTTAGGGTTAGGGTTAGGGTTAGGGTTAGGGTTAGGATGAATGAACACCGCAAGAACAATCCAAGATTAGGGTTAGGGTTAGGGTTAGGGTTAGGGTTAGGGTTAGGGTTAGGGTTAGGGTTAGGGTTAGGGTTAGGGTTAGGGTTAGGGTTAGGGTTAGGATGAATGAACACTACAAGAACAATCCAAGGTTAGGGTTAGGGTTAGGGTTAGGGTTAGGGTTAGGGTTAGGGTGAATGAACACCGCAAGAACAATCCAAGATTAGGGTTAGGGTTAGGGTTAGGGTTAGGGTTAGGGTTAGGGTTAGGGTTAGGGTTAGGGTTAGGGTTAGGATGAATGAACACCACAAGAACAATCCAAGATTAGGGTTAGGGTTAGGGTTATGGTTAGGGTTACGGTTAGGGTTAGGGTTAGGGTTAGGGTGAATGAACACCGCAAGAACAATCCAAGAATAGGGTTAGGGTTAGGGTTAGGGTTAGGGTTAGGGTTAGGATTAGGGTTAGGGTTAGGGTTAGGGTTAGGGTTAGGGTTAGGGTTAGGGTTAGGGTTAGGGTGAATGAACACCGCAAGAACAATCCAAGAATAGGGTTAGGGGTAAGGGTTAGGGTTAGGGTTAGGGTTAGGGTTAGGGTTTTAGGGTTAGGGTTAGGGTTAGGGTTAGGGTTAGGGTTAGGGTTAGGATGAATGAACACCGCAAGAACAATCCAAGAATAGGGTTAGGGTTAGGGTTAGGGTTAGGGTTAGGGTTTTAGGGTTAGGGTTAGGGTTAGGGTTAGGGTTAGGGTTAGGGTTAGGGTTAGGGTTAGGGTTAGGGTTAGGGTTAGGGTTAGGATGAATGAACACCGCAAGAACAATCCAAGATTAGGGTTAGGGTTAGGGTTAGGGTTAGGGTTAGGGTTAGGGTTAGGGTTAGGGTTAGGGTTAGGGTTAGGGTTTGGGTTAGGGTTAGGATGAATGAACACCGCAAGAACAATCCAAGATTAGGGTTAGGGTTAGGGTTAGGGTTAGGGTTAGGGTTAGGGTTAGGGTTAGTATGAATGAACACCGCAGGAACAATCCAAGATTAGGGTTAGGGTTAGGGTTAGGGTTAGGGTTAGGGTTAGGGTTAGGGTTAGGGTTAGGGTTAGGGTTAGGGTTAGGGTTAGGGTGAGGGTGAATGAACGCCGCAAGAACAATCCAAGCTTAGGGTTAGGGTTAGGGTTAGGGTTAGGGTTAGGGTTAGGGTTAGGGTTAGGGTTAGGGTTAGGGTTAGGGTTAGGGTTAGGGTTAGGGTTAGTATGAATGAACACCGCAAGAACAATCCAAGATTAGGGTTAGGGTTAGGGTTAGGGTTAGGGTTAGGGTTAGGGTTAGGGTTAGGGTTAGGGTTAGGGTTAGGATGAATGAACACCGCAAGAACAATCCAAGATTAGGGTTAGGGTTAGGGTTAGGGTTAGTATGAATGAACACCGAAGGAACAATCCAAGATTAGGGTTAGGGTTAGGGTTAGGGTTAGGGTTAGGGTTAGGGTTAGGGTTAGGGTTAGGGTTAGGGTTAGGGTTAGGGTTAGGGTTAGGGTGAATGAACACCGCAAGAACAATCCAAGATTAGGGTTAGGGTTAGGGTTAGGGTTAGGGTTAGGGTTAGGGTTAGGGTTAGGGTTAGGGTTAGGGTTAGGGTTAGGGTTAGGATGAATGAACACTACAAGAACAATCCAAGAATAGGGTTAGGGTTAGGGTTAGGGTTAGGGTTAGGGTTAGGGTTAGGGTTAGGGTTAGGGTTAGGATGAATGAACACCGCAAGAACAATCCAAGATTAGGGTTAGGGTTAGGGTTAGGGTTAGGGTTAGGGTTAGGGTTAGGGTTAGGGTTAGGGTTAGGGTTAGGATGAATGAACACTACAAGAACAATCCAAGGTTAGGGTTAGGGTTAGGGTTAGGGTTAGGGTTAGGGTTAGGGTTAGGGTTAGGGTTAGGGTTAGGGTTAGGGTGAATGAACACCGCAAGAACAATCCAAGATTAGGGTTAGGGTTAGGGTTAGGGTTAGGGTTAGGGTTAGGGTTAGGATGAATGAACACCACAAGAACAATCCAAGATTAGGGTTAGGGTTAGGGTTAGGGTTAGGGTTACGGTTAGGGTTAGGGTTAGGGTTAGGGTGAATGAACACCGCAAGAACAATCCAAGAATAGGGTTAGGGTTAGGGTTAGGGTTAGGGTTAGGATTAGGGTTAGGGTTAGGGTTAGGGTTAGGGTTAGGGTTAGGGTTAGGGTTAGGGTGAATGAACACCGCAAGAACAATCCAAGAATAGGG
>NW_028113126.1:182500-185000 GCF_964234715.1 Podarcis melisellensis | reverse complement strand
AGGGTTAGGGTTAGGGTAAGGGTTAGGTTTGGGGTAGGGGGAATGAACACCGCAAGAACAATCCAAGAATAGGGTTAGGGTTAGGGTTAGGGTTAGGGTTAGGGTTAGGGTTAGGGTTAGGGTTAGGGTTAGGGTGAATGAACACCGCAAGAACAATCCAAGAATAGGGTTAGGGTTAGGGTTAGGGTTAGGGTTAGGGTTAGGGTTAGGGTTAGGGTGAATGAACACCGCAAGAACAATCCAAGAATAGGGTTAGGGTTAGGGTTAGGGTTAGGGTTAGGGTTAGGGTTAGGGTTAGGGTTAGGGTTAGGATGAATGAACACCGCAAGAACAATCCAAGATTAGGGTTAGGGTTAGTGTTAGGGTTAGTGTTAGGGTTAGGGTTAGGGTTAAGGTTAGGGTTAGGGTTAGGGTTAGGATGAATGAACACTACAAGAACAATCCAAGGTTAGGGTTAGGGTCAGGGTTAGCGTTAGGGTTAGGGTTAGGGTTAGGGTTAGGGTTAGGGTTAGGGTGAATGAACACCACAAGAACAATCCAAGATTAGGGTTAGGGTTAGGGTTAGGGTTAGGGTTAGGGTTAGGGTTAGGGTTAGGATGAATGAACACTACAAGAACAATCCAAGAATAGGGTTAGGGTTAGGGTTAGGGTTAGGGTTAGGGTTAGGGTTAGGGTTAGGGTTAGGGTTAGGGTTAGGATGAATGAACACCGCAAGAACAATCCAAGATTAGGGTTAGGGTTAGGGTTAGGGTTAGGGTTAGGGTTAGGGTTAGGGTTAGGGTTAGGGTTAGGGTTAGGGTTAGGATGAATGAACACCACAAGAACAATCCAAGTTTAGGGTTAGGGTTAGGGTTAGGGTTAGGGTTAGGGTTAGGGTTAGGGTTAGGGTTAGGGTTAGGGTGAATGAACACCGCAAGAACAATCCAAGAATAGGGTTAGGGTTAGGGTTAGGGTTAGGGTTAGGGTTAGGGTGAATGAACACCGCAAGAACAATCCAAGATTAGGGTTAGGGTTAGGGTTAGGGTTAGGGTTAGGGTTAGGGTTAGGGTTAGGGTTAGGGTTAGGGTTAGGGCTAGGGTTAGGGTTAGGGTTAGGGTTAGGGTTAGGGTTAGGGTTAGGATGAATGAACACCGCAAGAACAATCCAAGATAAGGGTTAGTGTTAGTGTTAGTGTTAGGGTTAGGGTTAGGGTTAGGGTTAGGGTTAGGGTTAGGGTTAGGGTTAGGTTTAGGATGAATGAACACCTCAAGAACAATCCAAGATTAGGGTTAGGGTTAGGGTTAGGATGAATGAACACTACAAGAACAATCCAAGATAAGGGTTAGGGTTAGGGTTAGGGTTAGGGTTAGGGTTAGGGTTAGAGTTAGGGTTAGGGTTAGGGTTAGGGTTAGGGTTAGGGTTAGGGTTAGGGTTAGGGTTAGGGTGAATGAACACCCCAAGAACAATCCAAGAATAGGGTTAGGGTTAGGGTTAGGGTTAGGGTTAGGGTTAGGGTTAGGGTTATAGTGAATGAACACCGGAAGAACAATCCAAGAATAGGGTTAGGGTTAGGGTTAGGGTTAGGGTTAGGGTTAGGGTTAGGGTTAGGTTTAGGATGAATGAACACCGCAAGAACAATCCAAGATTAGGGTTAGGGTTAGGGTTAGGATGAATGAACACTACAAGAACAATCCAAGATTAGGGTTAGGGTTAGGGTTAGGGTTAGGGTTAGGGTGAATGAACACCGCAAGAACAATCCAAGATTAGGGTTAGGGTTAGGGTTAGGATTAGGGTTAGGGTTAGGGTTAGGATGAATGAACACCACAAGAACAATCCAAGATTAGGGTTAGGGTTAGGGTTAGGGTTAGGGTTAGGGTTAGGGTTAGGGTTAATGAACACCGCGAGAACAATCCAAGAATAGGGTTAGGGTTAGGGTTAGGGTTAGGGTTAGGGTTAGGGTTAGGGTTAGGGTTAGGATTAGGATTAGGGTTAGGGTTAGGGTTAGGGTTAGGGTTAGGGTTAGGGTTAGGGTTAGGGTTAGGGTAAGGGTTAGGGTTAGGGTTAGGGTGAATGAACACCGCAAGAACAATCCAAGAATAGGGTTAGGGTTAGGGTTAGGGTTAGGGTTAGGGTTAGGCTTAGGGTTAGGGTTAGGGTTAGGGTTAGGGTTAGGGTTAGGGTTAGGGTTAGGGTTAGGGTGAATGAACACCGCAAGAACAATCCAAGAATAGGGTTAGGGTTAGGGTTAGGGTTAGGGTTAGGGTTAGGGTTAGGGTGAATGAACACCGCAAGAACAATCCAAGAATAGGGTTAGGGTTAGGGTTAGGGTTAGGGTTAGGGTTAGGGTTAGGGTTAGGATGAATGAACACCGCAAGAACAATCCAAGATAAGGGTTAGTGTTAGTGTTAGGGTTAGGGTTAGGGTTAGGGTGAATGAACACCGCAAGAACAATCCAAGAATAGGGTTAGGGTTAGGGTTAGGGTTAGGGTTAGGGTTAGGGTTAGGGTTAGGGTTAGGATGA
>NW_028113126.1:160000-165000 GCF_964234715.1 Podarcis melisellensis | reverse complement strand
AGGGTTAGGGTTAGGATGAATGAACACTACAAGAACAATCCAAGATTAGGGTTAGGGTTAGGGTTAGGGTTAGGGTTAGGGTTAGGGTTAGGGTTAGGGTTAGGATGAATGAACACCGCAAGAACAATCCAAGATTACGGTTAGGGTTAGGGTTAGGGTTAGGGTGAATGAACACCCCAAGAACAATCCAAGAATAGGGTTAGGGTTAGGGTTAGGGTTAGGGTTAGGGTTAGGGTTAGGGTTAGGGTTAGGGTTATAGTGAATGAACACCGGAAGAACAATCCAAGAATAGGGTTAGGGTTAGGGTTAGGGTTAGGGTTAGGGTTAGGTTTAGGATGAATGAACACCGCAAGAACAATCCAAGATTAGGGTTAGGGTTAGGGTTAGGGTTAGGATGAATGAACACTACAAGAACAATCCAAGATTAGGGTTAGGGTTAGGGTTAGGGTTAGGGTTAGGGTGAATGAACACCGCAAGAACAATCCAAGATTAGGGTTAGGGTTAGGGTTAGGATTAGGGTTAGGGTTAGGATGAATGAACACCACAAGAACAATCCAAGATTAGGGTTAGGGTTAGGGTTAGGGTTAGGGTTAGGGTTAGGGTTAGGGTTAATGAACACCGCGAGAACAATCCAAGAATAGGGTTAGGGTTAGGGTTAGGGTTAGGGTTAGGGTTAGGGTTAGGGTTAGGATTAGGGTTAGGGTTAGGGTTAGGGTTAGGGTTAGGGTTAGGGTAAGGGTTAGGGTTAGGGTTAGGGTGAATGAACACCGCAAGAACAATCCAAGAATAGGGTTAGGGTTAGGGTTAGGGTTAGGGTTAGGGTTAGGGTTAGGGTTAGGCTTAGGGTTAGGGTTAGGGTTAGGGTTAGGATTAGGGTTAAGGTTAGGGTTAGGGTTAGGGTTAGGGTAAGGGTTAGGGTTAGGGTGAATGAACACCGCAAGAACAATCCAAGAATAGGGTTAGGGTTAGGGTTTGGGTTTGGGTTTGGGTTAGGGTTAGGATGAATGAACACCACAAGAACAATCCAAGATTAGGGTTAGGGTTAGGGTTAGGGTTAGGGTTAGGGTTAGGGTTAGGGTTAGGGTTAGGGTTAGGGTTGGGGTTAGGGTTAGGGTTAGGGTTAATTTTAGGGTTAGGGTTAGGGTTAGGGTTAGGGTTAGGGTTAGGGTTAGGGTTAGGGTTAGGGTTAGGATGAATGAACACCGCAAGAACAATCCAAGATAAGGGTTAGTGTTAGTGTTAGTGTTAGGGTTAGGGTTAGTGTTAGGGTTAGGGTTAGGGTTAGGGTTAGGGTTAGGGTTAGGGTTAGGGTTAGGGTTAGGATGAATGAACACTACAAGAACAATCCAAGATTAGTGTTAGGGTTAGGGTTAGGGTTAGGGTTAGGGTTAGGGTTAGGATGAATGAACACCGCAAGAACAATCCAAGATTACGGTTAGGGTTAGGGTTAGGGTTAGGGTGAATGAACACCCCAAGAACAATCCAAGAATAGGGTTAGGGTTAGGGTTAGGGTTAGGGTTAGGGTTAGGGTTAGGGTTAGGGTTAGGGTTATAGTGAATGAACACCGGAAGAACAATCCAAGAATAGGGTTAGGGTTAGGGTTAGGGTTAGGGTTAGGGTTAGGGTTAGGGTTAGGGTTAGGGTTAGGTTTAGGATGAATGAACACCGCAAGAACAATCCAAGATTAGGGTTAGGGTTAGGGTTAGGGTTAGGATGAATGAACACTACAAGAACAATCCAAGATTAGGGTTAGGGTTAGGGTTAGGGTTAGGGTTAGGGTGAATGAACACCGCAAGAACAATCCAAGATTAGGGTTAGGGTTAGGGTTAGGATTAGGGTTAGGGTTAGGGTTAGGATGAATGAACACCACAAGAACAATCCAAGATTAGGGTTAGGGTTAGGGTTAGGGTTAGGGTTAGGGTTAGGGTTAGGGTTAGGGTTAATGAACACCGCGAGAACAATCCAAGAATAGGGTTAGGGTTAGGGTTAGGGTTAGGGTTAGGGTTAGGGTTAGGATTAGGATTAGGGTTAGGGTTAGGGTTAGGGTTAGGGTTAGGGTTAGGGTTAGGGTAAGGGTTAGGGTTAGGGTGAATGAACACCGCAAGAACAATCCAAGAATAGGGTTAGGGTTAGGGTTAGGGTTAGGGTTAGGGTTAGGGTTAGGGTTAGGGTTAGGCTTAGGGTTAGGGTTAGGGTTAGGGTTAGGGTTAGGATTAGGGTTAAGGTTAGGGTTAGGGTTAGGGTTAGGGTAAGGGTTAGGGTTAGGGTTAGGGTGAATGAACACCGCAAGAACAATCCAAGAATAGGGTTAGGGTTAGGGTTAGGATTAGGGTTAGGGTTAGGGTTAGGATGAATGAACACCGCAAGAACAATCCAAGATTAGGGTTAGGGTTAGGGTTAGGGTTAGGGTTAGGGTTAGGGTTAGGGTTAGGGTTAGGGTTAGGGTTAGGGTTAGGGTTAGGATGAATGAACACCACAAGAACAATCCAAGATTAGGGTTAGGGTTAGGGTTAGGGTTAGGGTTAGGGTTAGGGTTAGGGTTAGGGTTAGGGTTAGGGTTAGGGTTAGGGTGAATGAACACCGCAAGAACAATCCAAGAATAGGGTTAGGGTTAGGGTTAGGGTTAGGGTTAGGGTTAGGGTTAGGGTTAGGGTTAGGGTTAGGGTGAATGAACACCGCAAGAACAATCCAAGAATAGGGTTAGGGATAGGGTTAGGGTTAGGGTTAGGGTTAGGGTTTGGGTTAGGGTTAGGGTTAGGATGAATGAACACCGCAAGAACAATCCAAGATAAGGGTTAGTGTTAGTGTTAGGGTTAGGGTTAGGGTTAGGGTTAGGGTGAATGAACACCGCAAGAACAATCCAAGAATAGGGTTAGGGTTAGGGTTAGGGTTAGGGTTAGGGTTAGGGTTAGGGTTAGGGTTAGGGTTAGGGTTAGGATGAATGAACACCGCAAGAACAATCCAAGATAAGGGTTAGTGTTAGGGTTAGGGTTAGGGTTAGGGTTAGGGTTAGGGTTAGGGTTAGGGTTAGGGTTAGGGTTAGGGTTAGGGTTATAGTGAATGAACACCGGAAGAACAATCCAAGAATAGGGTTAGGGTTAGGGTTAGGGTTAGGGTTAGGGTTAGGGTTAGGGTTAGGGTTAGGGTTAGGGTTAGGGTTAGGATGAATGAACACCGCAAGAACAATCCAAGATTAGGGTTAGGGTTAGGGTTAGGGTTAGGGTTAGGGTTAGGATGAATGAACACTACAAGAACAATCCAAGATTAGGGTTAGGGTTAGGGTTAGGGTTAGGGTTAGGGTTAGGGTTAGGGTTAGGGTTAGGGTTAGGGTTAGGGTTAGGGTTAGGGTTAGGGTTAGGGTTAGGGTTAGGGTTAGGGTTAGGATGAATGAACACCACAAGAACAATCCAAGTTTAGGGTTAGGGTTAGTGTTAGGGTTAGGGTTAGGGTTAGGGTTAGGGTTAGGGTGAATGAACACCGCAAGAACAATCCAAGAATAGGGTTAGGGTTAGGGTTAGGGTTAGGGTTACGGTTAGGGTTAGGGTTAGGGTTAGGGTTAGGGTGAATGAACACCGCAAGAACAATCCAAGATTAGGGTTAGGGTTAGGGTTAGGGTTAGGGTTAGGGTTAGGGTTAGGGTTAGGGTTAGGGCTAGGGTTAGGGTTAGGGTTAGGGTTAGGGTTAGGGTTAGGGTTAGGGTTAGGGTTAGGGTTAGGGTTAGGGTTAGGGTTAGGATGAATGAACACCGCAAGAACAATCCAAGATAAGGGTTAGTGTTAGTGTTAGTGTTAGTGTTAGTGTTAGGGTTAGGGTTAGGGTTAGGGTTAGGGTTAGGGTTAGGGTTAGGGTTAGGGTTAGGGTTAGGGTTAGGTTTAGGATGAATGAACACCTCAAGAACAATCCAAGATTAGGGTTAGGGTTAGGGTTAGGATGAATGAACACTACAAGAACAATCCAAGATAAGGGTTAGGGTTAGGGTTAGGGTTAGGGTTAGAGTTAGGGTTAGGGTTAGGGTTAGGGTTAGGGTTAGGGTTAGGGTTAGGGTTAGGGTTAGGGTGAATGAACACCCCAAGAACAATCCAAGAATAGGGTTAGGGTTAGGGTTAGGGTTAGGGTTAGGGTTAGGGTTATAGTGAATGAACACCGGAAGAACAATCCAAGAATAGGGTTAGGGTTAGGGTTAGGGTTAAAGTTAGGGTTAGGGTTAGGGTTAGGTTTAGGATGAATGAACACCGCAAGAACAATCCAAGATTAGGGTTAGGGTTAGGGTTAGGGTTAGGATGAATGAACACTACAAGAACAATCCAAGATTAGGGTTAGGGTTAGGGTTAGGGTTAGGGTTAGGGTTAGGGTTAGGGTTAGGGTTAGGGTTAGGGTTAGGATGAATGAACACTACAAGAACAATCCAAGATTAGGGTTAGGGTTAGGGTTAGGGTTAGGGTTAGGGTTAGGGTTAGGATGAATGAACACCGCAAGAACAATCCAAGATTACGGTTAGGGTTAGGGTTAGGGTTAGGGTGAATGAACACCCCAAGAACAATCCAAGAATAGGGTTAGGGTTAGGGTTAGGGTTAGGGTTAGGGTTAGGGTTAGGGTTAGGGTTAGGGTTAGGGTTATAGTGAATGAACACCGGAAGAACAATCCAAGAATAGGGTTAGGGTTAGGGTTAGGGTTAGGGTTAGGGTTAGGTTTAGGATGAATGAACACCGCAAGAACAATCCAAGATTAGGGTTAGGGTTAGGGTTAGGGTTAGGATGAATGAACACTACAAGAACAATCCAAGATTAGGGTTAGGGTTAGGGTTAGGGTTAGGGTTAGGGTTAGGGTGAATGAACACCGCAAGAACAATCCAAGATTAGGGTTAGGGTTAGGGTTAGGATTAGGGTTAGGGTTAGGGTTAGGATGAATGAACACCACAAGAACAATCCAAGATTAGGGTTAGGGTTAGGGTTAGGGTTAGGGTTAGGGTTAGGGTTAGGGTTAATGAACACCGCGAGAAC
>NW_028113126.1:130000-140000 GCF_964234715.1 Podarcis melisellensis | reverse complement strand
TAGGGTTAGGGTTAGGGTTAGGGTTAGGGTGAATGAACACCGCAAGAAATATCCAAGATTTGGGTTAGGGTTAGGGTTAGGGTTAGGGTTAGGGTTAGGGTTAGGGTTAGGGTTAGGGTGAATGAACACCGCAAGAGCAATCCAAGATTAGGGTTAGGGTAAGGGTAAGGGTAAGGGTTAGGGTTAGGGTTAGGGTTAGGGTTAGGGTTAGGGTTGGGGTTGGGGTTGGGGTTGGGGTTAGGGTTAGGGTTAGGGTTAGGGTTAGGGTTAGGGTTAGGGTTAGGGTTAGGGTTAGGGTTAGGGTTAGGGTTAGGATGAATGAACACCGCAAGAACAATCCAAGATTAGGGTTAGGGTTAGGGTTAGGGTTAGGGTTAGTGTTAGGGTTAGGGTTAGTGTTAGGGTTAGGGTTAGGGTTAGGGTTAGGGTTAGGGTTAGGATGAATGAACACTACAAGAACAATCCAAGATTAGGGTTAGGGTTAGGGTTAGGGTTAGGGTTAGGGTTAGGGTTAGGGTTAGGGTTAGGGTTAGGGTTAGGATGAATGAACACCACAAGAACAATCCAAGATTAGGGTTAGGGTTAGTGTTAGTGTTAGGGTTAGGGTTAGGGTTAGGGTTAGGGTTAGGGTTAGGGTTAGGATGAATGAACACTACAAGAACAATCCAAGATTAGGGTTAGGTTTACGGTTATGGTTATGGTTAGGGTTAGGGTTAGGGTTAGGGTTAGGGTTAGGGTGAATGAACACCGCAAGAACAATCCAAGATTAGGGTTAGGGTTAGGGTTAGGGTTAGTGTTAGTGTTAGGGTTAGGGTTAGGGTTAGGGTTAGGGTTAGGATGAATGAACACCACAAGAACAATCCAAGATTAGGGTTAGGGTGAGGGTTAGGGTTAGGGTTAGGGTTAGGGTGAATGAACACCGCAAGAACAATCCAAGAATAGGGTTAGGGTTAGGGTTAGGGTTAGGGTTAGGGTTAGGGTTAGGGTTAGGGTTAGGGTTAGGGTTAGGGTTCGGGGTAGGGGTAGGGGTAGGGTTAGGGTTAGGGTTAGGGTTAGGGTTAGGGTGAATGAACACCGCAAGAACAATCCAAGAATAGGGTTAGGGTTAGGGTTAGGGTTAGGGTTAGGGTTAGGGTTAGGGTTAGGGTTAGGGTTAGGGTTAGGGTTAGGGTTAGGGTTAGGGTTAGGGTTAGGATGAATGAACACCACAAGAACAATCCACGATTAGGGTTAGGGTTAGGGTTAGGGTTAGGGTTGGGGTTAGGGTTAGGGTTAGGATGAATGAACACTACAAGAACAATCCAAGATTAGGGTTAGGGTTAGGGTTAGGGTTAGGGTTAGGGTTAGGGTTAGGGTTAGGGTTAGGGTTAGGGTTAGGGTTAGGGTGAATGAACACCGCAAGAACAGTCCAAGATTAGGGTTAGGGTTAGGGTTAGGGTTGGGGTTTGGGTTAGGGTTAGGATGAATGAACACTACAAGAACAATCCAAGATTAGGGTTAGGGTTAGGGTTAGGGTTAGGGTTAGGGTTAGGGTGAATGAACACCGCAAGAACAGTCCAAGATTAGGGTTAGGGTTAGGGTTAGGGTTAAGATGAATGAACACCACAAGAACAATCCAAGATTAGGGTTAGGGTTAGGGTTAGGGTTAGGGTTAGGGTTAGGGTTAGGGTTAGGGTTAGGGTTAGGGTGAATGAACCCCGCAAGAACAATCCAAGAATAGGGTTAGGGTTAGTGTTAGTGTTAGTGTTAGTGTTAGGGTTAGGGTTAGGGTTAGGGTTAGGGTTAGGGTTAGGGTTAGGGTTAGGGTGAATGAACACCGCAAGAACAATCCAAGAATAGGGTTAGGGTTAGGGTTAGGGTTAGGGTTAGGGTTAGGGTTAGGGGTTGGGTTAGGGTTAGGGTTAGGGTTAGGGTTAGGGTTAGGGTTAGGGTTAGGGTTAGGGTTAGGGTTAGGATGAATGAACACCACAAGAACAATCCAAGATTAGGGTTAGGGTTAGGGTTAGGGTTAGGGTTAGGGTTAGGGTTAGGGTTAGGGTTAGGGTTAGGGTTAGGGTTGGGGTTAGGGTTAGGGTTAGGTTTAGGGTTAGGGTTAGGGTGAATGAACACCGCAAGAACAATCCAAGAATAGGGTTAGGGTTAGGGTTAGGGTTAGGGTTAGTGTTAGGGTTAGGGTTAGGGTTAGGGTTAGGGTTAGGGTTAGGGTTAGGGTTAGGGTTAGGGTTAGGGTTAGGGTGAATGAACACCGCAAGAACAATCCAAGAATAGGGTTAGGGTTAGGGTTAGGGTTAGGGTTAGGGTTAGGGTTAGGATGAATGAACACCACAAGAACAATCCAAGATTAGGGTTAGGGTTAGGGTTAGGGTTAGGGTTAGGGTTGGGGTTAGGGTTAGGGTTAGGGTTAGGGTTAGGGTTAGGGTTAGGGTTAGGGTTAGGGTTAGGATGAATGAACACCACAAGAACAATCCAAGATTAGGGTTAGGGTTAGGGTTAGGGTTAGGGTTAGGGTTAGGGTTAGGGTTAGGGTTAGGGTTAGGGTTAGGGTTAGGGTTAGGGTTAGGGTTAGGGTTAGGGTTAGGGTTAGGGTGAATGAACACCGCAAGAACAATCCAAGATTAGGGTTAGGGTTAGGGTTAGGGTTAGGGTTAGGGTTAGGGTTAAGGTTAAGGTTAGGGTTAGGGTTAGGGTTAGGGTTAGGGTTAGGGTTAGGGTTAGGGTTAGGGTTAGGGTTAGGGTAAGGATGAATGAACACCACAAGAACAATCCAGGATTAGGGTTAGGGTTAGGGTTAGGGTTAGGGTTAGGGTTGGGGTTAGGGTTAGGGTTAGGGTTAGGGTTAGGGTTAGGGTTGGGGTTGGGGTTAGGGTTAGGGTTAGGGTTAGGGTTAGGGTTAGGGTTAGGGTTAGGGTTAGGGTTAGGGTTAGGGTGAATGAACACCGCAAGAACAATCCAAGAATAGGGTTAGGGTTAGGGTTAGGGTTAGGGTTAGGGTTAGGGTTAGGGTTAGGGTTAGGGTTAGGGTTAGGGTTAGGGTTAGGGTTAGGGTGAATGAACACCGCAAGAACAATCCAAGAATAGGGTTAGGGTTAGGGTTAGGGTTAGGGTTAGGGTTAGGGTTAGGGTTAGGGTTAGGGTTAGGGTTAGGGTTAGGGTTTGGGTTTGGGTTTGGGTTAGGGTTAAGATGAATGAACACCACAAGAACAATCCACGATTAGGGTTAGGGTTAGGGTTAGGGTTAGGGTTGGGGTTAGTGTTAGGGTTAATTTTAGGGTTAGGGTTAGGGTTAGGGTTAGGGTTAGGGTTAGGGTTAGGGTTAGGGTTAGGGTTAGGATGAATGAACACCACAAGAACAATCCAAGATAAGGGTTAGTGTTAGTGTTAGTGTTAGGGTTAGTGTTAGGGTTAGGGTTAGGGTTAGGGTTAGGGTTAGGGTTAGGGTTAGGGTTAGGGTTAGGGTTAGGGTGAATGAACACCGCAAGAACAGTCCAAGATTAGGGTTAGGGTTAGGGTTAGGGTTGGGGTTTGGGTTAGGGTTAGGATGAATGAACACTACAAGAACAATCCAAGATTAGGGTTAGGGTTAGGGTTAGGGTTAGGGTTAGGGTTAGGGTGAATGAACACCGCAAGAACAGTCCAAGATTAGGGTTAGGGTTAGGGTTAGGGTTAGGATGAATGAACACCACAAGAACAATCCAAGATTAGGGTTAGGGTTAGGGTTAGGGTTAGGGTTAGGGTTAGGGTTAGGGTGAATGAACCCCGCAAGAACAATCCAAGAATAGGGTTGGGGTTAGTGTTAGTGTTAGTGTTAGTGTTAGGGTTAGGGTTAGGGTTAGGGTTAGGGTTAGGGTTAGGGTTAGGGTTAGGGGTTGGGTTAGGGTTAGGGTTAGGGTTAGGGTTAGGGTTGGGGTTAGGGTTAGGGTTAGGGTTAGGGTTAGGGTTAGGGTGAATGAACACCGCAAGAACAATCCAAGAATAGGGTTAGGGTTAGTGTTAGTGTTAGTGTTAGTGTTAGTGTTAGTGTTAGTGTTAGTGTTAGGGTTAGGGTTAGGGTTAGGGTTAGGGTTAGGGTTAGGGTTAGGGTTAGGGTGAATGAACACCGCAAGAACAATCCAAGAATAGGGTTAGGGTTAGGGTTAGGGTTAGGGTTAGGGTTAGGGTTAGGGTTAGGATGAATGAACACCACAAGAACAATCCAAGATTAGGGTTAGGGTTAGGGTTAGGGTTAGGGTTAGGGTTAGGGTTGGGGTTAGGGTTAGGGTTAGGATGAATGAACACCACAAGAACAATCCAAGATTAGGGTTAGGGTTAGGGTTAGGGTTAGGGTTAGGGTTAGGGTTAGGGTTAGGGTTAGGGTGAATGAACACCGCAAGAACAATCCAAGATTAGGGTTAGGGTTAGGGTTAGGGTTAGGGTTAGGGTTAGGGTTAGGGTTAGGGTTAGGGTTAAGGTTAAGGTTAGGGTTAGGGTTAGGGTTAGGGTTAGGGTTAGGGTTAGGGTTAGGGTTAGGGTTAGGGTTAGGGTTAGGGTTAGGGTTAGGGTTAGGGTTAGGGTTAGGGTTAGGATGAATGAACACCACAAGAACAATCCAAGATTAGGGTTAGGGTTAGGGTTAGGGTTAGGGTTAGGGTTAGGGTTAGGGTTAGGGTTGGGGTTAGGGTTAGGGTTAGGGTTAGGGTTAGGGTTAGGGTTAGGGTTGGGGTTGGGGTTAGGGTTAGGGTTAGGGTTAGGGTTAGGGTTAGGGTTAGGGTTAGGGTTAGGGTTGGGGTTAGGGTTAGGGTTAGGGTTAGGGTTAGGGTTAGGGTTAGGGTTGGGGTTGGGGTTAGGGTTAGGGTTAGGGTTAGGGTTAGGGTTAGGGTTAGGGTTAGGGTGAATGAACACCGCAAGAACAATCCAAGAATAGGGTTAGGGTTAGGGTTAGGGTTAGGGTTAGGGTTAGGGTTAGGGTTAGGGTTAGGGTTAGGGTTAGGGTTAGGGTTTGGGTGAATGAACACCGCAAGAACAATCCAAGAATAGGGTTAGGGTTAGGGTTAGGGTTAGGGTTAGGGTTAGGGTTAGGGTTAGGGTTAGGGTTAGGGTTTGGGTTTGGGTTAGGGTTAAGATGAATGAACACCACAAGAACAATCCACGATTAGGGTTAGGGTTAGGGTTAGGGTTAGGGTTGGGGTTAGGGTTAGGGTTAATTTTAGGGTTAATTTTAGGGTTAGGGTTAGGGTTAGGGTTAGGGTTAGGGTTAGGGTTAGGGTTAGGGTTAGGGTTAGGGTTAGGTTTAGGGTTAGGGTTAGGATGAATGAACACCACAAGAACAATCCAAGATAAGGGTTAGTGTTAGTGTTAGTGTTAGGGTTAGTGTTAGGGTTAGGGTTAGGGTTAGGGTTAGGGTTAGGGTTAGGGTTAGGGTTAGGGTTAGGGTTAGGGTTAGGGTTAGGATGAATGAACACTACAAGAACAATCCAAGATTAGGGTTAGGGTTAGGGTAGGGTTAGGGTTAGGGTTAGGGTTAGGGTTAGGGTTAGGGTTAGGGTTAGGGTTAGGGTTAGGGTTAGGGTTAGGGTTAGGGTTAGGATGAATGAACACCGCAAGAACAATCCAAGATTAGGGTTAGGGTTAGGGTTAGGGTTAGGTTTAGGGTTAGGGTGAATGAACACCGCAAGAACAATCCAAGAATAGGGTTAGGGTTAGGGTTAGGGTTAGGGTTAGGGTTAGGGTTAGGGTTAGGGTTAGGGTTAGGGTTAGGGTTAGGGTTAGGGTTAGGGTTAGGGTTAGGGTTAGGATGAATGAACACCGCAAGAACAATCCAAGATTAGGGTTAGGGTTAGGGTTAGGGTTAGGGTTATTGTTAGGGTTAGGATGAATGAACACTGCAAGAACAATCCAAGAATAGGGTTCGGGTTAGGGTTAGGGTTAGGGTTAGGGTTAGGGTTAGGGTTAGGGTTAGGGTTAGGGTTAGGGTTAGGATGAATGAACACCGCAAGAACAATCCAAGATTAGGGTTAGGGTTAGGGTTAGGGTTAGGGTTAGGGTTAGGATGAATGAACACTACAAGAACAATCCAAGGTTATGGTTAGGGTTAGGGTTAGGGTTAGGGTTAGGGTTAGGGTTAGGGTTAGGGTTAGGGTTAGGGTGAATGAACACCGCAAGAACAATCCAAGATTAGGGTTAGGGTTAGGGTTAGGGTTAGGGTTAGGGTTAGGGTTAGGGTTAGGGTTAGGGTTAGGATGAATGAACACCACAAGAACAATCCAAGATTAGGGTTAGGGTTAGGGTTAGGGTTAGGGTTAGGGTTAGGGTTAGGGTTAGGGTTAGGGTGAATGAACACCGCAAGAACAATCCAAGAATAGGGTTAGGGTTAGGGTTATGGTTATGGTTAGGATTAGGGTTAGGGTTAGGGTTAGGGTTAGGGTTAGGGTTAGGGTTAGGGTGAATGAACACCGCAAGAACAATCCAAGAATAGGGTTAGGGTTAGGGTTAGGGTTAGGGTTAGGGTTAGGGTTAGGGTTAGGGTTAGGGTTAGGGTTAGGGTTAGGATGAATGAACACCGCAAGAACAATCCAAGATAAGGGTTAGTGTTAGTGTTAGTGTTAGTGTTAGTGTTAGTGTTAGTGTTAGTGTTAGGGTTAGGGTTAGGGTTAGGGTTAGGGTTAGGGTTAGGGTTAGGATGAATGAACACCGCAAGAACAATCCAAGATTAGGGTTAGGGTTAGGGTTAGGGTTAGGGTTAGGGTTAGGGTTAGGGTTAGGATGAATGAACACTACAAGAACAATCCAAGATAAGGGTTAGGGTTAGGGTTAGGGTTAGGGTTAGAGTTAGGGTTAGGGTTAGGGTTAGGGTTAGGGTTAGGGTTAGGGTAAGGGTTAGGGTGAATGAACACCACAAGAACAATCCAAGAATAGGGTTAGGGTTAGGGTTAGGGTTAGGGTTAGGGTTAGGGTTAGGGTTAGGGTTAGAGTGAATGAACACCGGAAGAACAATCCAAGAATAGGGTTAGGGTTAGGGTTAGGGTTAGGGTTAGGTTTAGGGTTAGAGTTAGGGTTAGGGTTAGGGTTAGGTTTAGGATGAATGAACACTACAAGAACAATCCAAGATTAGGGTTAGGGTTAGGGTTAGGGTTAGGATGAATGAACACTACAAGAACAATCCAAGATTAGGGTTAGGGTTAGGGTTAGGGTTAGGGTTAGGGTTAGGGTTAGGGTTAGGGTTAGGGTTAGGGTTAGGGTTAGGGTTAGGGTTAGGATGAATGAACACTACAAGAACAATCCAAGGTTATGGTTAGGGTTAGGGTTAGGGTTAGGGTTAGGGTTAGGGTTAGGGTTAGGGTGAATGAACACCGCAAGAACAATCCAAGATTAGGGTTAGGGTTAGGGTTAGGGTTCGGGTTAGGGTTAGGGTTAGGATGAATGAACACCACAAGAACAATCCAAGATTAGGGTTAGGGTTAGGGTTAGGGTTAGGGTTAGGGTTAGGGTTAGGGTTAGGGTTAGGGTTAGGGTGAATGAACACCGCAAGAACAATCCAAGAATAGGGTTAGGGTTAGGGTTAGGGTTAGGGTTAGGGTTAGGGTTAGGGTTAGGGTTAGGGTTAGGGTTATGGTTAGGATTAGGGTTAGGGTTAGGGTTAGGGTGAATGAACACCGCAAGAACAATCCAAGAATAGGGTTAGGGTTAGGGTTAGGGTTAGGGTTAGGGTTAGGGTTAGGGTTAGGGTTAGGATGAATGAACACCGCAAGAACAATCCAAGATAAGGGTTAGTGTTAGTGTTAGTGTTAGTGTTAGTGTTAGTGTTAGTGTTAGTGTTAGTGTTAGTGTTAGGGCTAGGGTTAGGGTTAGGGTTAGGGTTAGGGTTAGGGTTAGGATGAATGAACACCGCAAGAACAATCCACGATTAGGGTTAGGGTTAGGGTTAGGGTTAGGGTTAGGGTTAGGATGAATGAACACTACAAGAACAATCCAAGGTTATGGTTAGGGTTAGGGTTAGGGTTAGGGTTAGGGTTAGGGTTAGGGTTAGGGTTAGGGTTAGGGTTAGGGTTAGGGTTAGGATGAATGAACACCACAAGAACAATCCAAGATTAGGGTTAGGGTTAGGGTTAGGGTTAGGGTTAGGGTTAGGGTTAGGGTTAGGGTGAATGAACACCGCAAGAACAATCCAAGAATAGGGTTAGGGTTAGGGTTAGGGTTATGGTTAGGGTTAGGGTTAGGGTTAGGGTTAGGGTTAGGGTGAATGAACACCGCAAGAACAATCCAAGAATAGGGTTAGGGTTAGGGTTAGGGTTAGGGTTAGGGTTAGGGTTAGGATGAATGAACACCGCAAGAACAATCCAAGATAAGGGTTAGTGTTAGTGTTAGTGTTAGTGTTAGTGTTAGTGTTAGTGTTAGGGTTAGGGTTAGGGTTAGGGTTAGGGTTAGGGTTAGGGTTAGGGTTAGGGTTAGGGTTAGGGTTAGGGTTAGGGTTAGGGTTAGGATGAATGAACACCGCAAGAACAATCCAAGATTAGGGTTAGGGTTAGGGTTAGGGTTAGGGTTAGGATGAATGAACACCGCAAGAACAATCCAAGAAAAGGGTTAGGGTTAGGGTTAGGGTTAGGGTTAGGGTTAGGGTTAGGGTTAGGGTTAGGGTTAGGGTTAGAGTTAGGGTTAGGGTTAGGGTTAGGGTTAGGGTTAGGGTTAGGGTTAGGGTTAGGGTAAGGGTTAGGGTGAATGAACACCACAAGAACAATCCAAGAATAGGGTTAGGGTTAGGGTTAGGGTTAGGGTTAGGGTTAGGGTTAGGGTTAGGGTTAGGGTTAGGGTTAGAGTGAATGAACACCGGAAGAACAATCCAAGAATAGGGTTAGGGTTAGGGTTAGGGTTAGGGTCAGGGTCAGGGTTAGGGTTAGGGTTAGGGTTAGGGTTAGGGTTAGGGTTAGGGTTAGGGTTAGAGTTAGGGTTAGGGTTAGGGTTAGGTTTAGGATGAATGAACACTACAAGAACAATCCAAGATTAGGGTTAGGGTTAGGGTTAGGATGAATGAACACTACAAGAACAATCCAAGATTAGGGTTAGGGTTAGGGTTAGGGTTAGGGTTAGGGTTAGGATGAATGAACACTACAAGAACAATCCAAGGTTATGGTTAGGGTTAGGGTTAGGGTTAGGGTTAGGGTTAGGGTTAGGGTTAGGGTGAATGAACACCGCAAGAACAATCCAAGATTAGGGTTAGGGTTAGGGTTAGGGTTAGGGTTAGGGTTAGGGTTAGGGTTAGGGTTAGGGTTAGGGTTAGGGTTAGGGTTAGGATGAATGAACACCACAAGAACAATCCAAGATTAGGGTTAGGGTTAGGGTTAGGGTTAGGGTTAGGGTTAGGGTTAGGGTTAGGGTGAATGAACACCGCAAGAACAATCCAAGAATAGGGTTAGGGTTAGGGTTAGGGTTAGGGTTATGGTTAGGATTAGGGTTAGGGTTAGGGTTAGGGTGAATGAACACCGCAAGAACAATCCAAGAATAGCGTTAGGGTTAGGGTTAGGGTTAGGGTTAGGGTTAGGGTTAGGGTTAGGGTTAGGGTTAGGATGAATGAACACCGCAAGAACAATCCAAGATAAGGGTTAGTGTTAGTGTTAGTGTTAGTGTTAGTGTTAGTGTTAGGGCTAGGGTTAGGGTTAGGGTTAGGGTTAGGGTTAGGGTTAGGGTTAGGGTTAGGGTTAGGGCTAGGGTTAGGGTTAGGATGAATGAACACCGCAAGAACACTCCAAGATTAGGGTTAGGGTTAGGGTTAGGGTTAGGGTTAGGATGAATGAACACTACAAGAACAATCCAAGATAAGGGTTAGGGTTAGGGTTAGGGTTAGGGTTAGAGTTAGGGTTAGGGTTAGGGTTAGGGTTAGGGTTAGGGTTAGGGTTAGGGTAAGGGTTAGGGTGAATGAACACCACAAGAACAATCCAAGAATAGGGTTAGGGTTAGGGTTAGGGTTAGGGTTAGGGTTAGGGTTAGGGTTAGGGTTAGGGTTAGGGTTAGGGTTAGGGTTAGGGTTAGA
>NW_028113126.1:110000-115000 GCF_964234715.1 Podarcis melisellensis | reverse complement strand
AGGGTTAGGGTTAGGGTTAGGGTTAGGGTTAGGGTTAGGGTTAGGGTTAGCGTTAGGGTTAGGGTTAGGGTTAGCGTTAGGGTTAGGATGAATGAAGACCGCAAGAACAATCCAAGATTAGGGTTAGGGTTAGGGTTAGGGTTAGGGTTAGGGTTAGGGTTAGGGTTAGGGTTAGGGTTAGGGTTAGGATGAATGAACACTACAAGAACAATCCAAGATTAGGGTTAGGGTTAGGGTTAGGGTGAATGAACACCGCAAGAACAATCCAAGATTAGGGTTAGGGTTAGGGTTAGGGTTAGGGTTAAGGTTAGGGTTAGGGTTAGGGTTAGGATTAGGGTTAGGGTTAGGGTTAGGATGAATGAACACCACAAGAACAATCCAAGATTAGGGTTAGGGTTAGGGTTAGGGTTAGGGTTAGGGTTAGGGTTAGGGTTAGGGTTAGGGTTAGGGTAAGGGTTAGGGTTAGGGTTAGGGTGAATGAACATCGCAAGAACAATCCAAGAATGGGGTTAGGGTTAGGGTTAGGGTTAGGGTTAGGGTTAGGGTTAGGGTTAGGGTTAGGGTTAGGGTTAGGGTTAGGGTGAATGAACACCGCAAGAACAATCCAAGAATAGGGTTAGGGTTAGGGTTAGGGTTAGGGTTAGGGTTAGGGTTAGGGTTAGGGTTAGGGTTAGGGTTAGGATGAATGAACACCACAAGAACAATCCAAGATTAGGGTTAGGGTTAGGATTAGGGTTAGGGTTAGGGTTAGGGTTAGGGTTAGGGTTGGGGTTAGGGTTAGGGTTAGGGTTAGGGTTAGGGTTAGGGTTAGGGTTAGGGTTAGGGTTAGGGTTAGGGTTAGGATGAATGAACACCGCAAGAACAATCCACGATTAGGGTTAGGGTTAGTGTTAGGGTTAGGGTTAGGGTTAGGGTTAGGGTTAGGGTTAGGATGAATGAACACCGCAAGAACTATCCAAGATAAGGGTTAGTGTTAGGTTTAGGGTTAGGGTTAGGGTTAGCGTTAGCGTTAGGGTTAGGGTTAGGGTTAGGGTTAGGGTTAGGGTTAGGATGAATGAAGACCGCAAGAACAATCCAAGATTAGGGTTAGGGTTAGGGTTAGGGTTAGGGTTAGGGTTAGGGTTAGGGTTAGGGTTAGGGTTAGGGTTAGGGTTAGGATGAATGAACACTACAAGAACAATCCAATATTAGGGTTAGGGTTAGGGTTAGGGTGAATGAACACCGCAAGAACAATCCAAGATTAGGGTTAGGGTTAGGGTTAGGGTTAGGGTTAGGGTTAGGGTTAGGGTTAGGGTTAGGGTGAATGAACACCGCAAGAACAATCCAAGATTAGGGTTAGGGTTAGGGTTAGGGTTAGGGTTAGGGTTAGGATGAATGAACACTACAAGAACAATCCAAGATTAGGGTTAGGGTTAGGGTTAGGGTGAATGAACACCGCAAGAACAATCCAAGATTAGGGTTAGGGTTAGGGTTAGGGTTAGGGTTAAGGTTAGGGTTAGGGTTAGGGTTAGGATTAGGGTTAGGGTTAGGGTTAGGATGAATGAACACCACAAGAACAATCCAAGATTAGGGTTAGGGTTAGGGTTAGGGTTAGGGTTAGGGTTAGGGTTAGGGTTAGGGTTAGGGTGAATGAACACCGCAAGAACAATCCAAGAATAGGGTTAGGGTTAGGGTTAGGGTTAGGGTTAGGGTTAGGGTTAGGGTTAGGGTTAGGGTTAAGGTTAGGGTTAGGGTTAGGGTTAGGGTTAGGGTTAGGGTTAGGGTGAATGAACACCGCAAGAACAATCCAAGAATAGGGTTAGGGTTAGGGTTAGGGTTAGGGTTAGGGTTAGGGTTAGGGTTAGGGTTAGGGTTAGGGTTAGGGTTAGGATTAGGATTAGGGTTAGGGTTAGGGTTAAAGGTTAGGATGAATGAACACTACAAGAACAATCCAAGATTAGGGTTAGGGTTAGGGTTAGGGTTAGGGTGAATGAACACCGCGAGAACAATCCAAGATTAGGGTTAGGGTTAGGGTTAGGGTTAGGGTTAGGGTTAGGGTTAGGGTTAGGGTTAGGGTTAGGGTTAGGGTTAGGGTTAGGGTTAGGATGAATGAACACCACAAGAACAATCCAAGATTAGGGTTAGGGTTAGGGTTAGGGTTAGTGTGAATGAACAACGCAAGAACATACCAAGATTAGGGTTAGGGTTAGGGTTAGGGTTAGGGTTAGGGTTAGGGTTAGGGTTAGGGTTAGGGTTAGGGTGAATGAACACCGCAAGAACAATCCAAGATTAGGGTTAGGGTTAGGGTTAGGGTTAGGGTTAGGGTTAAGGTTAGGGTTAGGGTTAGGGTTAGGGTTAGGGTTAGGGTTAGGGTTAGGGTTAGGGTTAGGGTTAGGGTGAATGAACACCGCAAGAGCAATCCAAGATTAGGGTTAGGGTAAGGGTTAGGGTTAGGGTTAGGGTTAGTTTTAGGGTTAGGGTTAGGGTTAGGGTTAGGGTTAGGGTTAGGGTTAGGGTTAGGGTTAGGGTTAGGATGAATGAACACCGCAAGAACAATCCAAGATAAGGGTTAGTGTTAGGTTTAGGGTTAGGGTTAGGGTTAGGGTTAGGGTTAGGGTTAGGGTTAGCGTTAGGGTTAGGGTTAGGGTTAGCGTTAGGGTTAGGATGAATGAAGACCGCAAGAACAATCCAAGATTAGGGTTAGGGTTAGGGTTAGGGTTAGGGTTAGGGTTAGGGTTAGGGTTAGGGTTAGGGTTAGGGTTAGGGTTAGGGTTAGGATTAGGGTTAGGGTTAGGGTTAGGATGAATGAACACCACAAGAACAATCCAAGATTAGGGTTAGGGTTAGGGTTAGGGTTAGGGTTAGGGTTAGGGTTAGGGTTAGGGTTAGGGTTAGGGTTAGGGTTAGGGTTAGGGTTAGGGTAAGGGTTAGGGTTAGGGTTAGGGTTAGGGTGAATGAACATCGCAAGAACAATCCAAGAATGGGGTTAGGGTTAGGGTTAGGGTTAGGGTTAGGGTTAGGGTTAGGGTTAGGGTTAGGATTAGGGTTAGGGTTAGGGTTAGGGTTAGGGTTAGGGTTAGGGTGAATGAACACCGCAAGAACAATCCAAGAATAGGGTTAGGGTTAGGGTTAGGGTTAGGGTTAGGGTTAGGGTTAGGGTTAGGGTTAGGGTTAGGGTTAGGGTTAGGGTTAGGGTTAGGATGAATGAACACCACAAGAACAATCCAAGATTAGGGTTAGGGTTAGGATTAGGGTTAGGGTTAGGGTTAGGGTTAGGGTTAGGGTTGGGGTTAGGGTTAGGGTTAGGGTTAGGGTTAGGGTTAGGGTTAGGGTTAGGGTTAGGGTTAGGATGAATGAACACCGCAAGAACAATCCACGATTAGGGTTAGGGTTAGTGTTAGGGTTAGGGTTAGGGTTAGGGTTAGGGTTAGGGTTAGGATGAATGAACACCGCAAGAACTATCCAAGATAAGGGTTAGTGTTAGGTTTAGGGTTAGGGTTAGGGTTAGCGTTAGGGTTAGGGTTAGGGTTAGGGTTAGGGTTAGGATGAATGAAGACCGCAAGAACAATCCAAGATTAGGGTTAGGGTTAGGGTTAGGGTTAGGGTTAGGGTTAGGGTTAGGGTTAGGGTTAGGGTTAGGGTTAGGGTTAGGGTTAGGGTTAGGATGAATGAACACTACAAGAACAATCCAATATTAGGGTTAGGGTTAGGGTTAGGGTGAATGAACACCGCAAGAACAATCCAAGATTAGGGTTAGGGTTAGGGTTAGGGTTAGGGTTAGGGTTAGGGTTAGGGTGAATGAACACCGCAAGAACAATCCAAGATTAGGATTAGGGTTAGCGTTAGGGTTAGGGTTAGGGTTAGGGTTAGGGTGAATGAACACCGCAAGAACAATCCAAGATTAGGGTTAGGGTAAGGGTTAGGGTTAGGGTTAGGGTTAGGGTTAGGGTTAGGGTTAGTTTTAGGGTTAGGGTTAGGGTTAGGGTTAGGGTTAGGGTTGGCGTTAGGGTTAGGGTTAGGGTTAGGGTTAGGGTTAGGGTTAGGATGAATGAACACCGCAAGAACAATCCAAGATTAGGGTTAGGGTAAGGGTTAGGGTTAGGGTTAGGGTTAGTTTTAGGGTTAGGGTTAGGGTTAGGGTTAGGGTTAGGGTTAGGGTTAGGATGAATGAACACCGCAAGAACAATCCAAGATAAGGGTTAGTGTTAGGTTTAGGGTTAGGGTTAGGGTTAGGGTTAGCGTTAGGGTTAGGGTTAGGGTTAGGGTTAGGGTTAGGATGAATGAAGACCGCAAGAACAATCCAAGATTAGGGTTAGGGTTAGGGTTAGGGTTAGGGTTAGGGTTAGGGTTAGGGTTAGGGTTAGGGTTAGGATGAATGAACACTACAAGAACAATCCAAGATTAGGGTTAGGGTTAGGGTTAGGGTGAATGAACACTGCAAGAACAATCCAAGATTAGGGTTAGGGTTAGGGTTAGGGTTAGGGTTAGGATGAATGAACACCGCAAGAACAATCCAAGATAAGGGTTAGGGTTAGGGTTAGGGTTAGGGTTAGGGTTAGGGTTAGGGTTAGGGTTAGGGTTAGGGTTAGGGTTAGGGTTAGGGTTAGGGTTAGGGTTAGGGTTAGGGTTAGGTTTAGGATGAATGAACACCGCAAGAACAATCCAAGATTAGGGTTAGGGTTAGGGTTAGGGTTAGGGTTAGGGTTAGGGTTAGGGTTAGGGTTAGGGTTAGGGTTAGGGTTAGGATGAATGAACACTGCAAGAACAATCCAAGATTAGGGTTAGGGTTAGGGTTAGGGTTAGGGTTAGGGTTAGGGTGAATGAACACCGCAAGAACAATCCAAGATTAGGGTTAGGGTTAGGGTTAGGGTTAGGGTTAGGGTTAGGGTTAGGGTTAGGGTTAGGGTTAGGATGAATGAACACCACAAGAACAATCCAAGATTAGGGTTAGGGTGAGGGTTAGGGTTAGGGTTAGGGTTAGGGTGAATGAACACCGCAAGAACAATCCAAGATAAGGGTTA
>NW_028113126.1:77500-80000 GCF_964234715.1 Podarcis melisellensis | reverse complement strand
ACACCGCAAGAACAATCCAAGAATAGGGTTAGGGTTAGGGTTAGGGTTAGGGTTAGGGTTAGGGTTAGGGTTAGGGTTAGGGTTAGGGTTAGGGTTAGGGTAGGGTTAGGGTTAGGGTTAGGGTTAGGGTTAGGGTTAGGGTAAGGATGAATGAACACCACAAGAACAATCCAAGATTAGGGTTAGGGTTAGGATTAGGGTTAGGGTTAGGGTTAGGGTTAGGGTTAGGGTTGGGGTTAGGGTTAGGGTTAGGGTTAGGGTTAGGGTTAGGGTTAGGGTTGTTAGGGTTAGGATGAATGAACACCGCAAGAACAATCCAAGATAAGGGTTAGTGTTAGTGTTAGTGTTAGTGTTAGTGTTAGGGTTAGGGTTAGGGTTAGGGTTAGGGTTAGGGTTAGGATGAATGAACACCGCAAGAACAATCCACGATTAGGGTTAGGGTTAGTGTTAGGGTTAGGGTTAGGGTTAGGGTTAGGGTTAGGGTTAGGGTGAGGGTTAGAGTTAGGGTTAGGGTTAGGTTTAGGATGAATGAACACCGCAAGAACAATCCAAGATTAGGGTTAGGGTTAGGGTTAGGGTTAGGGTTAGGGTTAGGGTTAGGGTTAGGGTTAGGGTTAGGGTTAGGGTTAGGGTTAGGGTTAGGATGAATGAACACCACAAGAACAATCCAAGATTAGGGTTAGGGTTAGGATTAGGGTTAGGGTTAGGGTTTGGGTTGGGGTTAGGGTTAGGGTTAGGGTTAGGGTTAGGGTTAGGGTTAGGGTTAGGGTTAGGGTTAGGGTGAATGAACACCGCAAGAAATATCCAAGATTTGGGTTAGGGTTAGGGTTAGGGTTAGGGTTAGGGTTAAGGTTAGGGTTAGGGTTAGGGTTAGGGTTAGGGTTAGGGTTAGGGTTAGGGTTAGGGTTAGGGTGAATGAACACCGCAAGAGCAATCCAAGATTAGGGTTAGGGTAAGGGTAAGGGTTAGGGTTAGGGTTAGGGTTAGTTTTAGGGTTAGGGTTAGGGTTATGGTTATGGTTAGGGTTAGGGTTAGGGTTAGGGTTAGGGTTGGGGTTGGGGTTAGGGTTAGGGTTAGGGTTAGGGTTAGGGTTAGGGTTAGGATGAATGAACACCGCAAGAACAATCCAAGATTAGGGTTAGGGTTAGGGTTAGGGTTAGGGTTAGGGTTAGGGTTAGGGTTAGGGTTAGGGTTAGGGTTAGGGTTAGGGTTAGGGTTAGGGTTAGGGTTAGGGTTAGGATGAATGAACACCACAAGAACAATCCAAGATTAGGGTTAGGGTTAGGGTTAGGGTTAGGGTTGGGGTTAGGGTTAGGGTTAGGGTTAGGGTTAGGGTTAGGGTTAGGGTTAGGATGAATGAACACCACAAGAACAATCCAAGATTAGGGTTAGGGTTAGGGTTAGGGTTAGGGTTAGGGTTAGGGTTAGGGTTAGGGTTAGGGTTAGGGTTAGGGTTAGGGTGAATGAACACCGCAAGAACAATCCAAGATTAGGGTTAGGGTTAGGGTTAGGGTTAGGGTTAAGGTTAAGGTTAAGGTTAGGGTTAGGGTTAGGATTAGGATTAGGGTTAGGGTTAGGGTTAGGGTTAGGGTTAGGGTTAGGGTTAGGGTTAGGGTTAGGATGAATGAACACCACAAGAACAATCCAAGATTAGGGTTAGGGTTAGGGTTAGGGTTAGGGTTAGGGTTAGGGTTGGGGTTAGGGTTAGGGTTAGGGTTAGGGTTAGGGTTAGGGTTAGGATGAATGAACACCGCAAGAACAATCCAAGATTAGGGTTAGGGTTAGGGTTAGGGTTAGGGTTAGGGTTAGGGTGAATGAACACCGCAAGAAATATCCAAGATTTGGGTTAGGGTTAGGGTTAGGGTTAGGGTTAAGGTTAGGGTTAGGGTTAGGGTTAGGGTTAGGGTTAGGGTGAATGAACACCGCAAGAGCAATCCAAGATTAGGGTTAGGGTAAGGGTAAGGGTTAGGGTTAGGGTTAGTTTTAGGGTTAGGGTTATGGTTTGGGTTAGGGTAAGGGTTGGGGTTGGGGTTAGGGTTAGGGTTAGGGTTAAGGTTAGGGTTAGGGTTAGGGTTAGGGTTAGGATGAATGAACACCGCAAGAACAATCCAAGATTAGGGTTAGGGTTAGGGTTAGGGTTAGGGTTAGGGTTAGGGTTAGGGTTAGGGTTAGGGTTAGGGTTAGGATGAATGAACACTACAAGAACAATCCAAGATTAGGGTTAGGGTTAGGGTTAGGGTTAGGGTTAGGGTTAGGGTTAGGGTTAGGGTTAGGGTTAGGATGAATGAACACCACAAGAAAAATCCAAGATTAGGGTTAGTGTTAGGGTTAGGGTTAGGGTTAGGGTTAGGGTTAGGGTTAGGGTTAGGGTTAGGCTTAGGGTTAGGGTTAGGGTTAGGATGAATGAACACTACAAGAACAATCCAAGATTAGGGTTAGGGTTAGGGTTAGGGTTAGGGTTAGGGTTAGGGTTAGGGTTAGGGTTAGGGTTAGGGTTAGG
>NW_028113126.1:60000-65000 GCF_964234715.1 Podarcis melisellensis | reverse complement strand
TTAGGGTTAGGATGAATGAACACCACAAGAACAATCCAAGATTAGGGTTAGGGTTAGGGTTAGGGTTAGTGTGAATGAACAACGCAAGAACATACCAAGATTAGGGTTAGGGTTAGGGTTAGGGTTAGGGTTAGGGTTAGGGTTAGGGTTAGGGTTAGGGTTAGGGTTAGGGTTAGGGTTAGGGTTAGGGTTAGGGTTAGGGTGAATGAACACCGCAAGAACAATCCAAGATTAGGGTTAGGGTTAGGGTTAGGGTTAGGGTTAAGGTTAGGGTTAGGGTTAGGGTTAGGGTTAGGGTTAGGGTTAGGGTTAGGGTTAGGGTTAGGGTGAATGAACACCGCAAGAGCAATCCAAGATTAGGGTTAGGGTAAGGGTTAGGGTTAGGGTTAGGGTTAGTTTTAGGGTTAGGGTTAGGGTTAGGGTTAGGGTTAGGGTTAGGGTTAGGGTTAGGGTTAGGGTTAGGATGAATGAACACCGCAAGAACAATCCAAGATAAGGGTTAGTGTTAGGTTTAGGGTTAGGGTTAGGGTTAGGGTTAGGGTTAGGGTTAGGGTTAGGGTTAGGGTTAGGGTTAGCGTTAGGGTTAGGGTTAGGGTTAGCGTTAGGGTTAGGATGAATGAAGACCGCAAGAACAATCCAAGATTAGGGTTAGGGTTAGGGTTAGGGTTAGGGTTAGGGTTAGGGTTAGGGTTAGGGTTAGGGTTAGGGTTAGGGTTAGGATGAATGAACACTACAAGAACAATCCAAGATTAGGGTTAGGGTTAGGGTTAGGGTGAATGAACACCGCAAGAACAATCCAAGATTAGGGTTAGGGTTAGGGTTAGGGTTAGGGTTAAGGTTAGGGTTAGGGTTAGGGTTAGGATTAGGGTTAGGGTTAGGGTTAGGATGAATGAACACCACAAGAACAATCCAAGATTAGGGTTAGGGTTAGGGTTAGGGTTAGGGTTAGGGTTAGGGTTAGGGTTAGGGTTAGGGTTAGGGTTAGGGTTAGGGTAAGGGTTAGGGTTAGGGTTAGGGTGAATGAACATCGCAAGAACAATCCAAGAATGGGGTTAGGGTTAGGGTTAGGGTTAGGGTTAGGGTTAGGGTTAGGGTTAGGGTTAGGGTGAATGAACACCGCAAGAGCAATCCAAGATTAGGGTTAGGGTAAGGGTAAGGGTTAGGGTTAGGGTTAGGGTTAGGGTTAGGGTTAGGGTTAGGGTTAGGGTTAGGGTTAGGATGAATGAACACCGCAAGAACAATCCAAGATAAGGGTTAGTGTTAGGTTTAAAGTTAGGGTTAGGTTTAGGGTTATCTTTAGGGTTAGGGTTAGGGTTAGCGTTAGGGTTAGGATGAATGAAGACCGCAAGAACAATCCAAGATTAGGGTTAGGGTTAGGGTTAGGGTTAGGGTTAGGGTTAGGGTTAGGGTTAGGGTTAGGGTTAGGGTTAGGGTTAGGATGAATGAGCACTACAAGAACAATCCAAGATTAGGGTTAGGGTTAGGGTTAGGGTGAATGAACACCGCAAGAACAATCCAAGATTAGGGTTAGGGTTAGGGTTAGGGTTAGGGTTAGGGTTAAGGTTAGGGTTAGGGTTAGGGTTAGGATTAGGGTTAGGGTTAGGGTTAGGATGAATGAACACCACAAGAACAATCCAAGATTAGGGTTAGGGTTAGGGTTAGGGTTAGGGTTAGGGTTAGGGTTAGGGTTAGGGTTAGGGTTAGGGTGAATGAACACCGCAAGAACAATCCAAGAATAGGGTTAGGGTTAGGGTTAGGGTTAGGGTTAGGGTTAGGGTTAGGGTTAGGGTTAAGGTTAGGGTTAGGGTTAGGGTTAGGGTTAGGGTTAGGGTTAGGGTGAATGAACACCGCAAGAACAATCCAAGAATAGGGTTAGGGTTAGGGTTAGGGTTAGGGTTAGGGTTAGGGTTAGGGTTAGGATTAGGATTAGGGTTAGGGTTAGGGTTAGGGTTAGGATGAATGAACACTACAAGAACAATCCAAGATTAGGGTTAGGGTTAGGGTTAGGGTTAGGGTGAATGAACACCGCGAGAACAATCCAAGATTAGGGTTAGGGTTAGGGTTAGGGTTAGGGTTAGGGTTAGGGTTAGGGTTAGGGTTAGGGTTAGGGTTAGGGTTAGGGTTAGGATGAATGAACACCACAAGAACAATCCAAGATTAGGGTTAGGGTTAGGGTTAGGGTTAGTGTGAATGAACAACGCAAGAACATACCAAGATTAGGGTTAGGGTTAGGGTTAGGGTTAGGGTTAGGGTTAGGGTTAGGGTTAGGGTTAGGGTTAGGGTTAGGGTGAATGAACACCGCAAGAACAATCCAAGATTAGGGTTAGGGTTAGGGTTAGGGTTAGGGTTAGGGTTAAGGTTAGGGTTAGGGTTAGGGTTAGGGTTAGGGTTAGGGTTAGGGTTAGGGTGAATGAACACCGCAAGAGCAATCCAAGATTAGGGTTAGGGTAAGGGTTAGGGTTAGGGTTAGGGTTAGTTTTAGGGTTAGGGTTAGGGTTAGGGTTAGGGTTAGGGTTAGGGTTAGGGTTAGGGTTAGGATGAATGAACACCGCAAGAACAATCCAAGATAAGGGTTAGTGTTAGGTTTAGGGTTAGGGTTAGGGTTAGGGTTAGGGTTAGGGTTAGGGTTAGGGTTAGGGTTAGCGTTAGGGTTAGGGTTAGGGTTAGCGTTAGGGTTAGGATGAATGAAGACCGCAAGAACAATCCAAGATTAGGGTTAGGGTTAGGGTTAGGGTTAGGGTTAGGGTTAGGGTTAGGGTTAGGGTTAGGGTTAGGGTTAGGGTTAGGGTTAGGATGAATGAACACTACAAGAACAATCCAAGATTAGGGTTAGGGTTAGGGTTAGGGTGAATGAACACCGCAAGAACAATCCAAGATTAGGGTTAGGGTTAGGGTTAGGGTTAGGGTTAAGGTTAGGGTTAGGGTTAGGGTTAGGATTAGGGTTAGGGTTAGGGTTAGGATGAATGAACACCACAAGAACAATCCAAGATTAGGGTTAGGGTTAGGGTTAGGGTTAGGGTTAGGGTTAGGGTTAGGGTTAGGGTTAGGGTTAGGGTTAGGGTTAGGGTTAGGGTTAGGGTTAGGGTAAGGGTTAGGGTTAGGGTTAGGGTGAATGAACATCGCAAGAACAATCCAAGAATGGGGTTAGGGTTAGGGTTAGGGTTAGGGTTAGGGTTAGGGTTAGGGTTAGGGTTAGGGTTAGGGTTAGGGTTAGGGTGAATGAACACCGCAAGAACAATCCAAGAATAGGGTTAGGGTTAGGGTTAGGGTTAGGGTTAGGGTTAGGGTTAGGGTTAGGATGAATGAACACCACAAGAACAATCCAAGATTAGGGTTAGGGTTAGGATTAGGGTTAGGGTTAGGGTTAGGGTTAGGGTTAGGGTTGGGGTTAGGGTTAGGGTTAGGGTTAGGGTTAGGGTTAGGGTTAGGGTTAGGGTTAGGGTTAGGGTTAGGATGAATGAACACCGCAAGAACAATCCACGATTAGGGTTAGGGTTAGTGTTAGGGTTAGGGTTAGGGTTAGGGTTAGGGTTAGGGTTAGGATGAATGAACACCGCAAGAACTATCCAAGATAAGGGTTAGTGTTAGGTTTAGGGTTAGGGTTAGGGTTAGCGTTAGCGTTAGGGTTAGGGTTAGGGTTAGGGTTAGGGTTAGGGTTAGGATGAATGAAGACCGCAAGAACAATCCAAGATTAGGGTTAGGGTTAGGGTTAGGGTTAGGGTTAGGGTTAGGGTTAGGGTTAGGGTTAGGGTTAGGGTTAGGGTTAGGGTTAGGATGAATGAACACTACAAGAACAATCCAATATTAGGGTTAGGGTTAGGGTTAGGGTGAATGAACACCGCAAGAACAATCCAAGATTAGGGTTAGGGTTAGGGTTAGGGTTAGGGTTAGGGTTAGGGTTAGGGTTAGGGTTAGGGTTAGGGTTAGGGTTAGGGTGAATGAACACCGCAAGAACAATCCAAGATTAGGGTTAGGGTTAGGGTTAGGGTTAGGGTTAGGGTTAGGATGAATGAACACTACAAGAACAATCCAAGATTAGGGTTAGGGTTAGGGTTAGGGTGAATGAACACCGCAAGAACAATCCAAGATTAGGGTTAGGGTTAGGGTTAGGGTTAGGGTTAAGGTTAGGGTTAGGGTTAGGGTTAGGATTAGGGTTAGGGTTAGGGTTAGGATGAATGAACACCACAAGAACAATCCAAGATTAGGGTTAGGGTTAGGGTTAGGGTTAGGGTTAGGGTTAGGGTTAGGGTTAGGGTTAGGGTTAGGGTTAGGGTTAGGGTGAATGAACACCGCAAGAACAATCCAAGAATAGGGTTAGGGTTAGGGTTAGGGTTAGGGTTAGGGTTAGGGTTAGGGTTAGGGTTAAGGTTAGGGTTAGGGTTAGGGTTAGGGTTAGGGTTAGGGTTAGGGTTAGGGTGAATGAACACCGCAAGAACAATCCAAGAATAGGGTTAGGGTTAGGGTTAGGGTTAGGGTTAGGGTTAGGGTTAGGGTTAGGGTTAGGGTTAGGGTTAGGATTAGGATTAGGGTTAGGGTTAGGGTTAAAGGTTAGGATGAATGAACACTACAAGAACAATCCAAGATTAGGGTTAGGGTTAGGGTTAGGGTTAGGGTGAATGAACACCGCGAGAACAATCCAAGATTAGGGTTAGGGTTAGGGTTAGGGTTAGGGTTAGGGTTAGGGTTAGGGTTAGGGTTAGGGTTAGGGTTAGGGTTAGGGTTAGGGTTAGGGTTAGGATGAATGAACACCACAAGAACAATCCAAGATTAGGGTTAGGGTTAGGGTTAGGGTTAGTGTGAATGAACAACGCAAGAACATACCAAGATTAGGGTTAGGGTTAGGGTTAGGGTTAGGGTTAGGGTTAGGGTTAGGGTTAGGGTTAGGGTTAGGGTTAGGGTTAGGGTTAGGGTTAGGGTGAATGAACACCGCAAGAACAATCCAAGATTAGGGTTAGGGTTAGGGTTAGGGTTAGGGTTAGGGTTAAGGTTAGGGTTAGGGT
>NW_028113126.1:22500-30000 GCF_964234715.1 Podarcis melisellensis | reverse complement strand
AGGGTTAGGGTTAGGGTTAGGGTTAGGGTTAGGGTTAGGGTTAGGGTTAGGGTTAGGGTTAGGATGAATGAACACCACAAGAACAATCCAAGAATAGGGTTAGGGTTAGGGTTAGGGTTAGGGTTAGGGTTAGGGTTAGGGTTAGGGTTAGGGTTAGGATGAATGAACACCGCAAGAACAATCCAAGATAAGGGTTAGGGTTAGGGTTAGGGTTAGGGTTAGGGTTAGGGTTAGGGTTAGGGTTAGGGTTGGGGTTAGGGTTAGGGTTAGGGTTAGGGTTAGGATGAATGAACACCGCAAGAACAATCCAAGATAAGGGTTAGGGTTAGGGTTAGGGTTAGGGTTAGGGTTAGTGTTAGGGTTAGGGTTAGGGTTAGGGTTAGGTTTAGGATGAATGAACACCGCAAGAACAATCCAAGATTAGGGTTAGGGTTAGGGTTAGGGTTAGGGTTAGGGTTAGGGTTAGGGTTAGGGTTAGGATGAATGAACACCGCAAGAACAATCCAAGATTAGGGTTAGGGTTAGGGTTAGGGTTAGGGTTAGGGTTAGGGTTAGGGTTAGGGTTAGGGTGAATGAACACATCAAGAACAATCCAAGAATAGGGTTAGGGTTAGGGTTAGGGTTAGGGTTAGGGTTAGGGTTAGGGTTAGGGTTAGAGTGAATGAACACCGGAAGAACAATCCAAGAATAGGGTTAGGGTTAGGGTTAGGGTTACGGTTAGGGTTAGGGTTAGGGTTAGGGTTAGGGTTAGGGTTAGGGTTAGGGTTAGGGTTAGGGTTAGGGTTAGGGTTAGGTTTAGGATGAATGAACACCGCAAGAACAATCCAAGATTAGGGTTAGGGTTAGGGTTAGGGTTAGGGTTAGGGTTAGGGTTAGGGTTAGGATGAATGAACACTACAAGAACAATCCAAGATTAGGGTTAGGGTTAGGGTAAGGGTTAGGGTGAATGAACACCGCGAGAACAATCCAAGATTAGGGTTAGGGTTAGGGTTAGGGTTAGGGTTAGGGTTAGGGTTAGGGTTAGGGTTAGGGTTAGGGTTAGGGTTAGGGTTAGGGTTAGGGTGAATGAACACCACAAGAACAATCCAAGATTAGGGTTAGGGTTAGGGTTGGGGTTAGTGTGAATGAACAACGCAAGAACAATCCAAGATTAGGGTTAGGGTTAGGGTTAGGGTTAGGGTTAAGGTTAGGGTTAGGGTTAGGGTTAGGGTTAGGGTTAGGGTTAGGGTTAGGGTTAGCGTTAGCGTTAGGGTTAGGGTTAGGGTGAATGAACACCGCAAGAGCAATCCAAGATTAGGGTTAGGGTAAGGGTAAGGGTTAGGGTTAGGGTTAGGGTTAGGGTTAGGGTTAGGGTTAGGGTTAGGGTTAGGGTTAGGATGAATGAACACCGCAAGAACAATCCAAGATAAGGGTTAGTGTTAGGTTTAAAGTTAGGGTTAGGTTTAGGGTTATCTTTAGGGTTAGGGTTAGGGTTAGCGTTAGGGTTAGGATGAATGAAGACCGCAAGAACAATCCAAGATTAGGGTTAGGGTTAGGGTTAGGGTTAGGGTTAGGGTTAGGGTTAGGGTTAGGGTTAGGGTTAGGGTTAGGATGAATGAGCACTACAAGAACAATCCAAGATTAGGGTTAGGGTTAGGGTTAGGGTGAATGAACACCGCAAGAACAATCCAAGATTAGGGTTAGGGTTAGGGTTAGGGTTAGGGTTAGGGTTAAGGTTAGGGTTAGGGTTAGGGTTAGGATTAGGGTTAGGGTTAGGGTTAGGATGAATGAACACCACAAGAACAATCCAAGATTAGGGTTAGGGTTAGGGTTAGGGTTAGGGTTAGGGTTAGGGTTAGGGTTAGGGTTAGGGTTAGGGTGAATGAACACCGCAAGAACAATCCAAGAATAGGGTTAGGGTTAGGGTTAGGGTTAGGGTTAGGGTTAGGGTTAGGGTTAAGGTTAGGGTTAGGGTTAGGGTTAGGGTTAGGGTTAGGGTTAGGGTGAATGAACACCGCAAGAACAATCCAAGAATAGGGTTAGGGTTAGGGTTAGGGTTAGGGTTAGGGTTAGGGTTAGGGTTAGGGTTAGGGTTAGGGTTAGGGTTAGGATTAGGGTTAGGGTTAGGGTTAGGGTTAGGGTTAGGATGAATGAACACTACAAGAACAATCCAAGATTAGGGTTAGGGTTAGGGTTAGGGTTAGGGTGAATGAACACCGCGAGAACAATCCAAGATTAGGGTTAGGGTTAGGGTTAGGGTTAGGGTTAGGGTTAGGGTTAGGGTTAGGGTTAGGGTTAGGGTTAGGGTTAGGGTTAGGGTTAGGATGAATGAACACCACAAGAACAATCCAAGATTAGGGTTAGGGTTAGGGTTAGGGTTAGTGTGAATGAACAACGCAAGAACATACCAAGATTAGGGTTAGGGTTAGGGTTAGGGTTAGGGTTAGGGTTAGGGTTAGGGTTAGGGTTAGGGTTAGGGTTAGGGTTAGGGTTAGGGTTAGGGTGAATGAACACCGCAAGAACAATCCAAGATTAGGGTTAGGGTTAGGGTTAGGGTTAGGGTTAGGGTTAAGGTTAGGGTTAGGGTTAGGGTTAGGGTTAGGGTTAGGGTTAGGGTTAGGGTTAGGGTTAGGGTTAGGGTTAGGGTTAGGGTGAATGAACACCGCAAGAGCAATCCAAGATTAGGGTTAGGGTAAGGGTTAGGGTTAGGGTTAGGGTTAGTTTTAGGGTTAGGGTTAGGGTTAGGGTTAGGGTTAGGGTTAGGGTTAGGGTTAGGGTTAGGATGAATGAACACCGCAAGAACAATCCAAGATAAGGGTTAGTGTTAGGTTTAGGGTTAGGGTTAGGGTTAGGGTTAGGGTTAGGGTTAGGGTTAGCGTTAGGGTTAGGGTTAGGGTTAGCGTTAGGGTTAGGATGAATGAAGACCGCAAGAACAATCCAAGATTAGGGTTAGGGTTAGGGTTAGGGTTAGGGTTAGGGTTAGGGTTAGGGTTAGGGTTAGGGTTAGGGTTAGGGTTAGGGTTAGGATGAATGAACACTACAAGAACAATCCAAGATTAGGGTTAGGGTTAGGGTTAGGGTGAATGAACACCGCAAGAACAATCCAAGATTAGGGTTAGGGTTAGGGTTAGGGTTAGGGTTAAGGTTAGGGTTAGGGTTAGGGTTAGGATTAGGGTTAGGGTTAGGGTTAGGATGAATGAACACCACAAGAACAATCCAAGAATAGGGTTAGGGTTAGGGTTAGGGTTAGGGTTAGGGTTAGGGTTAGGGTTAGGGTTAGGGTTAGGGTAAGGGTTAGGGTTAGGGTTAGGGTGAATGAACATCGCAAGAACAATCCAAGAATGGGGTTAGGGTTAGGGTTAGGGTTAGGGTTAGGGTTAGGGTTAGGGTTAGGGTTAGGGTTAGGGTTAGGGTGAATGAACACCGCAAGAACAATCCAAGAATAGGGTTAGGGTTAGGGTTAGGGTTAGGGTTAGGGTTAGGGTTAGGGTTAGGGTTAGGGTTAGGGTTAGGGTTAGGGTTAGGATGAATGAACACCACAAGAACAATCCAAGATTAGGGTTAGGGTTAGGATTAGGGTTAGGGTTAGGGTTAGGGTTAGGGTTAGGGTTGGGGTTAGGGTTAGGGTTAGGGTTAGGGTTAGGGTTAGGGTTAGGGTTAGGGTTAGGGTTAGGGTTAGGGTTAGGGTTAGGGTTAGGGTTAGGGTTAGGGTTAGGATGAATGAACACCGCAAGAACAATCCACGATTAGGGTTAGGGTTAGTGTTAGGGTTAGGGTTAGGGTTAGGGTTAGGGTTAGGGTTAGGATGAATGAACACCGCAAGAACTATCCAAGATAAGGGTTAGTGTTAGGTTTAGGGTTAGGGTTAGGGTTAGCGTTAGCGTTAGGGTTAGGGTTAGGGTTAGGGTTAGGGTTAGGGTTAGGATGAATGAAGACCGCAAGAACAATCCAAGATTAGGGTTAGGGTTAGGGTTAGGGTTAGGGTTAGGGTTAGGGTTAGGGTTAGGGTTAGGGTTAGGGTTAGGGTTAGGATGAATGAACACTACAAGAACAATCCAATATTAGGGTTAGGGTTAGGGTTAGGGTGAATGAACACCGCAAGAACAATCCAAGATTAGGGTTAGGGTTAGGGTTAGGGTTAGGGTTAGGGTTAGGGTTAGGGTTAGGGTTAGGGTTAGGGTGAATGAACACCGCAAGAACAATCCAAGATTAGGGTTAGGGTTAGGGTTAGGGTTAGGGTTAGGGTTAGGATGAATGAACACTACAAGAACAATCCAAGATTAGGGTTAGGGTTAGGGTTAGGGTGAATGAACACCGCAAGAACAATCCAAGATTAGGGTTAGGGTTAGGGTTAGGGTTAGGGTTAAGGTTAGGGTTAGGGTTAGGGTTAGGATTAGGGTTAGGGTTAGGGTTAGGATGAATGAACACCACAAGAACAATCCAAGATTAGGGTTAGGGTTAGGGTTAGGGTTAGGGTTAGGGTTAGGGTTAGGGTTAGGGTTAGGGTTAGGGTGAATGAACACCGCAAGAACAATCCAAGAATAGGGTTAGGGTTAGGGTTAGGGTTAGGGTTAGGGTTAGGGTTAGGGTTAGGGTTAAGGTTAGGGTTAGGGTTAGGGTTAGGGTTAGGGTTAGGGTTAGGGTTAGGGTGAATGAACACCGCAAGAACAATCCAAGAATAGGGTTAGGGTTAGGGTTAGGGTTAGGGTTAGGGTTAGGGTTAGGATTAGGATTAGGGTTAGGGTTAGGGTTAAAGGTTAGGATGAATGAACACTACAAGAACAATCCAAGATTAGGGTTAGGGTTAGGGTTAGGGTTAGGGTGAATGAACACCGCGAGAACAATCCAAGATTAGGGTTAGGGTTAGGGTTAGGGTTAGGGTTAGGGTTAGGGTTAGGGTTAGGGTTAGGATGAATGAACACCACAAGAACAATCCAAGATTAGGGTTAGGGTTAGGGTTAGGGTTAGTGTGAATGAACAACGCAAGAACATACCAAGATTAGGGTTAGGGTTAGGGTTAGGGTTAGGGTTAGGGTTAGGGTTAGGGTTAGGGTTAGGGTGAATGAACACCGCAAGAACAATCCAAGATTAGGGTTAGGGTTAGGGTTAGGGTTAGGGTTAGGGTTAAGGTTAGGGTTAGGGTTAGGGTTAGGGTTAGGGTTAGGGTTAGGGTTAGGGTTAGGGTTAGGTTTAGGATGAATGAACACCGCAAGAACAATCCAAGATTAGGGTTAGGGTTAGGGTTAGGGTTAGGGTTAGGGTTAGGGTTAGGGTTAGGATGAATGAACACCGCAAGAACAATCCAAGATTAGGGTTAGGGTTAGGGTTAGGGTTAGGGTTAGGGTTAGGGTTAGGGTTAGGGTTAGGGTTAGGGTGAATGAACACATCAAGAACAATCCAAGAATAGGGTTAGGGTTAGGGTTAGGGTTAGGGTTAGGGTTAGGGTTAGGGTTAGGGTTAGAGTGAATGAACACCGGAAGAACAATCCAAGAATAGGGTTAGGGTTAGGGTTAGGGTTACGGTTAGGGTTAGGGTTAGGGTTAGGGTTAGGGTTAGGGTTAGGGTTAGGGTTAGGGTTAGGTTTAGGATGAATGAACACCGCAAGAACAATCCAAGATTAGGGTTAGGGTTAGGGTTAGGGTTAGGGTTAGGGTTAGGGTTAGGGTTAGGATGAATGAACACTACAAGAACAATCCAAGATTAGGGTTAGGGTTAGGGTAAGGGTTAGGGTGAATGAACACCGCGAGAACAATCCAAGATTAGGGTTAGGGTTAGGGTTAGGGTTAGGGTTAGGGTTAGGGTTAGGGTTAGGGTTAGGGTTAGGGTTAGGGTTAGGGTTAGGGTTAGGGTGAATGAACACCACAAGAACAATCCAAGATTAGGGTTAGGGTTAGGGTTGGGGTTAGTGTGAATGAACAACGCAAGAACAATCCAAGATTAGGGTTAGGGTTAGGGTTAGGGTTAGGGTTAAGGTTAGGGTTAGGGTTAGGGTTAGGGTTAGGGTTAGGGTTAGGGTTAGGGTTAGGGTTAGCGTTAGCGTTAGGGTTAGGGTTAGGGTGAATGAACACCGCAAGAGCAATCCAAGATTAGGGTTAGGGTAAGGGTAAGGGTTAGGGTTAGGGTTAGGGTTAGGGTTAGGGTTAGGGTTAGGGTTAGGGTTAGGATGAATGAACACCGCAAGAACAATCCAAGATAAGGGTTAGTGTTAGGTTTAAAGTTAGGGTTAGGTTTAGGGTTATCTTTAGGGTTAGGGTTAGGGTTAGCGTTAGGGTTAGGATGAATGAAGACCGCAAGAACAATCCAAGATTAGGGTTAGGGTTAGGGTTAGGGTTAGGGTTAGGGTTAGGGTTAGGGTTAGGGTTAGGGTTAGGGTTAGGGTTAGGATGAATGAGCACTACAAGAACAATCCAAGATTAGGGTTAGGGTTAGGGTTAGGGTGAATGAACACCGCAAGAACAATCCAAGATTAGGGTTAGGGTTAGGGTTAGGGTTAGGGTTAGGGTTAAGGTTAGGGTTAGGGTTAGGGTTAGGATTAGGGTTAGGGTTAGGGTTAGGATGAATGAACACCACAAGAACAATCCAAGATTAGGGTTAGGGTTAGGGTTAGGGTTAGGGTTAGGGTTAGGGTTAGGGTTAGGGTTAGGGTTAGGGTTAGGGTGAATGAACACCGCAAGAACAATCCAAGAATAGGGTTAGGGTTAGGGTTAGGGTTAGGGTTAGGGTTAGGGTTAGGGTTAAGGTTAGGGTTAGGGTTAGGGTTAGGGTTAGGGTTAGGGTTAGGGTTAGGGTGAATGAACACCGCAAGAACAATCCAAGAATAGGGTTAGGGTTAGGGTTAGGGTTAGGGTTAGGGTTAGGGTTAGGGTTAGGGTTAGGGTTAGGGTTAGGGTTAGGGTTAGGGTTAGGATTAGGGTTAGGGTTAGGGTTAGGGTTAGGGTTAGGATGAATGAACACTACAAGAACAATCCAAGATTAGGGTTAGGGTTAGGGTTAGGGTTAGGGTGAATGAACACCGCGAGAACAATCCAAGATTAGGGTTAGGGTTAGGGTTAGGGTTAGGGTTAGGGTTAGGGTTAGGGTTAGGGTTAGGGTTAGGGTTAGGGTTAGGGTTAGGATGAATGAACACCACAAGAACAATCCAAGATTAGGGTTAGGGTTAGGGTTAGGGTTAGTGTGAATGAACAACGCAAGAACATACCAAGATTAGGGTTAGGGTTAGGGTTAGGGTTAGGGTTAGGGTTAGGGTTAGGGTTAGGGTTAGGGTTAGGGTTAGGGTTAGGGTTAGGGTTAGGGTTAGGGTGAATGAACACCGCAAGAACAATCCAAGATTAGGGTTAGGGTTAGGGTTAGGGTTAGGGTTAGGGTTAAGGTTAGGGTTAGGGTTAGGGTTAGGGTTAGGGTTAGGGTTAGGGTTAGGGTTAGGGTTAGGGTTAGGGTTAGGGTGAATGAACACCGCAAGAGCAATCCAAGATTAGGGTTAGGGTAAGGGTTAGGGTTAGGGTTAGGGTTAGGGTTAGTTTT
>NW_028113126.1:0-2500 GCF_964234715.1 Podarcis melisellensis | reverse complement strand
TAGGGTTAGGATGAATGAACACTACAAGAACAATCCAAGATTAGGGTTAGGGTTAGGGTTAGGGTTAGGGTGAATGAACACCGCGAGAACAATCCAAGATTAGGGTTAGGGTTAGGGTTAGGGTTAGGGTTAGGGTTAGGGTTAGGGTTAGGGTTAGGGTTAGGATGAATGAACACCACAAGAACAATCCAAGATTAGGGTTAGGGTTAGGGTTAGGGTTAGTGTGAATGAACAACGCAAGAACATACCAAGATTAGGGTTAGGGTTAGGGTTAGGGTTAGGGTTAGGGTTAGGGTTAGGGTTAGGGTTAGGGTTAGGGTTAAGGTTAGGGTTAGGGTTAGGGTTAGGGTTAGGGTTAGGGTTAGGGTTAGGGTTAGGGTTAGGGTGAATGAACACCGCAAGAGCAATCCAAGATTAGGGTTAGGGTAAGGGTTAGGGTTAGGGTTAGGGTTAGTTTTAGGGTTAGGGTTAGGGTTAGGGTTAGGGTTAGGGTTAGGGTTAGGGTTAGGATGAATGAACACCGCAAGAACAATCCAAGATAAGGGTTAGTGTTAGGTTTAGGGTTAGGGTTAGGGTTAGGGTTAGGGTTAGGGTTAGGGTTAGCGTTAGGGTTAGGGTTAGGGTTAGCGTTAGGGTTAGGATGAATGAAGACCGCAAGAACAATCCAAGATTAGGGTTAGGGTTAGGGTTAGGGTTAGGGTTAGGGTTAGGGTTAGGGTTAGGGTTAGGGTCAGGGTTAGGGTTAGGATGAATGAACACCACAAGAACAATCCAAGATTAGGGTTAGGGTTAGGGTTAGGGTTAGGGTTAGGGTTAGGGTTAGGGTTAGGGTTAGGGTTAGGGTTAGGGTTAGGGTTAGGGTTAGGGTAAGGGTTAGGGTTAGGGTTAGGGTGAATGAACATCGCAAGAACAATCCAAGAATGGGGTTAGGGTTAGGGTTAGGGTTAGGGTTAGGGTTAGGGTTAGGGTTAGGGTTAGGGTTAGGGTTAGGATTAGGGTTAGGGTTAGGGTTAGGGTTAGGGTTAGGGTTAGGGTTAGGGTTAGGGTGAATGAACACCGCAAGAACAATCCAAGAATAGGGTTAGGGTTAGGGTTAGGGTTAGGGTTAGGGTTAGGGTTAGGGTTAGGGTTAGGATGAATGAACACCACAAGAACAATCCAAGATTAGGGTTAGGGTTAGGATTAGGGTTAGGGTTAGGGTTAGGGTTAGGGTTGGGGTTAGGGTTAGGGTTAGGGTTAGGGTTAGGGTTAGGGTTAGGGTTAGGGTTAGGGTTAGGGTTAGGATGAATGAACACCGCAAGAACAATCCACGATTAGGGTTAGGGTTAGTGTTAGGGTTAGGGTTAGGGTTAGGGTTAGGGTTAGGGTTAGGGTTAGGATGAATGAACACCGCAAGAACTATCCAAGATAAGGGTTAGTGTTAGGTTTAGGGTTAGGGTTAGGGTTAGCGTTAGGGTTAGGGTTAGGGTTAGGGTTAGGGTTAGGGTTAGGATGAATGAAGACCGCAAGAACAATCCAAGATTAGGGTTAGGGTTAGGGTTAGGGTTAGGGTTAGGGTTAGGGTTAGGGTTAGGGTTAGGGTTAGGGTTAGGATGAATGAACACTACAAGAACAATCCAATATTAGGGTTAGGGTTAGGGTTAGGGTGAATGAACACCGCAAGAACAATCCAAGATTAGGGTTAGGGTTAGGGTTAGGGTTAGGGTTAGGGTTAGGGTTAGGGTTAGGGTGAATGAACACCGCAAGAACAATCCAAGATTAGGATTAGGGTTAGCGTTAGGGTTGGGGTTAGGGTTAGGGTTAGGGTGAATGAACACCGCAAGAACAATCCAAGATTAGGGTTAGGGTAAGGGTTAGGGTTAGGGTTAGGGTTAGGGTTAGGGTTAGGGTTAGTTTTAGGGTTAGGGTTAGGGTTAGGGTTAGGGTTAGGGTTAGGGTTAGGGTTAGGGTTGGCGTTAGGGTTAGGGTTAGGGTTAGGGTTAGGGTTAGGGTTAGGATGAATGAACACCGCAAGAACAATCCAAGATTAGGGTTAGGGTAAGGGTTAGGGTTAGGGTTAGGGTTAGGGTTAGTTTTAGGGTTAGGGTTAGGGTTAGGGTTAGGGTTAGGATGAATGAACACCGCAAGAACAATCCAAGATAAGGGTTAGTGTTAGGTTTAGGGTTAGGGTTAGGGTTAGCGTTAGGGTTAGGGTTAGGGTTAGGGTTAGGATGAATGAAGACCGCAAGAACAATCCAAGATTAGGGTTAGGGTTAGGGTTAGGGTTAGGGTTAGGGTTAGGGTTAGGGTTAGGGTTAGGGTTAGGGTTAGGGTTAGGGTTAGGGTTAGGATGAATGAACACTACAAGAACAATCCAAGATTAGGGTTAGGGTTAGGGTTAGGGTGAATGAACACTGCAAGAACAATCCAAGATTAGGGTTAGGGTTAGGGTTAGGGTTAGGGTTAGGATGAATGAACACCGCAAGAACAATCCAAGATAAGGGTTAGGGTTAGGGTTAGG
>NW_028113127.1:532500-540000 GCF_964234715.1 Podarcis melisellensis | reverse complement strand
CTAACCCTAACCCTAACCCTAACCCTAACCCTATCCCTATTCTTGGATTGTTCTTGCGTTGTTCATTCACCCTAACCCTAACCCTAACCCTAACCCTAACCCTAACCCTAATTTTGTTTTTTTTTTTTATAAATATTTTATTAGGTTTTTAATAAACAAATTTCCACTTTCAAATACATACTTCCATAGATCCAATGGACTCCCCCCATCTCCCGAGCACTGCATTCCCTGTGTAACCAAAACCTCAGCAATTTGTTAACTTATTTTATACATAACAATATATCTTCCATTTTATCGTGTTATCTGATGTAAACATTTCAGTACAATTGCATTAATTTTTAATTTCCACACAATAAAAATATTTCATTATCTCACTTCTGTCTTATAGTGTCTTATTTATCAATTCAGAAATTTGCCGATACTGAAGCTATACCTTCCTAGAAAGGAGCATTTTTTAACATTCATACAACTTATAATGCTTTTTCAAATAGTCCTTAAAATTTTCCCAAACTTCCTCCGTTTCTTCTTCTCCCGAGTCTCGAATTCTGCCAGTCATTTCAGCCAACTCCATATAGTCCATCAGCTGCGTCTGCCATTCTTCCAATGTGGGTAGATTTTGTGTCTTCCAGTGCTTTGCCAACAAAATCCTCGCTGCTGTAGTAGCGTACATAAAGAAAGTTCTATCTTTCTTGACCATCCTCTGGTCTACCATGCCCAGAAGGAAGGCCTCCGGTTTCTTAGGTAAGGTGAATCTCAGCACCTTTTTTAGTTCATTATATATCATTTCCCAGAAGGCCTTCACTTTCGGGCAGGTCCACCAGAGGTGTAAAAATGTCCCTTCCTCTTCCTTACATTTCCAACATTTATTATCGGACAGGTGATATATCTTTGCAAGCTTGACTGGGGTCATGTACCACCGGTATATCATTTTCATAATGTTTTCCTTCAAGGCAGTACATGCCGTGAATTTCATTCCGGTGTTCCATAACCTTTCCCAGTCTTCAAACATAATGTTATGCCCCAAGTCCTGTGCCCACTTTATCATAGAGGATTTGACAATCTCATCCTGTGTGTTCCATTTAAGCAGCAAGTTATACATTCTCGAAATTAGCTTAGATTTTGGCTCAAGCAACTCTGTTTCTAGTTTCGATTTTTCCTCCTGAAAACCCACTTTTTTGTCTGCTTTAAAAACTTCCTGGATTTGAGCATAATGCAACCAATCTCGCACCTTGTTTTTTAACTTTTCCATACTCTGTAACCTCCATTTATCTCCAATTTTTTCAATTATTTCCCAATATTTAGGCCAGTGGGCCTCCATATTAAGTCTTTTACGTGCTTTGGCCTCCATCGGTGAGAGCCACCTCGGAGTTTTACTCTCCAATAAGTCTTTATATTTTGACCAGACCATGAAAATTGCCCTTCTGACAATATGGTTTTTGAACAATTTATGAACTTTAACCTTGTCATACCACAAATATGCATGCCACCCAAAAGCATTATCAAATCCCTCCAAGTCAAGGACATCGGTGTTCTCCAATAAAATCCAATCCTTCAACCAGCAGAGGGCTGCAGCTTCATAATATAACCTCAAGTCCGGCAGGGCAAACCCCCCTCTTTCTTTCGCATCTGTTAGTATTTTAAACTTTATTCGGGGCTTTTTGCCCTGCCAGACAAATTTAGATAAATCCCTCTGCCATTTTCCAAAACATTCCACCTTATCCACGATCTGGAGGGCCTGAAACAAAAATAGCATTTTCGGCAATACATTCATCTTTATAGCAGCTATTCTGCCCAGCAAGGAAAGTTTTAATCTTGACCATATTTCCAGATCTCTTTTGATCTCTGACCAACATTTCTCATAGTTGTCCTTAAATAAATTCAAATTTTTGGAGGTCAAATGGACCCCTAGGTACTTTACTTTTTTGACCACATTTAGTTCTGTTTCTTTTCTGAACTCCTCTATTTCAGTAGTTGTCAAGTTTTTTGCTAAAACTTTAGTTTTTTGTTTATTCAGCTTGAATCCCGCCACCCGACCAAAGTCAGAAATTAATTCTAACGCTCTTTTAGTACTAGAGGCTGGCTCCTGTAATGTTAATACCAAGTCATCTGCAAAAGCTTTCAGTTTATATTGTTTCTCTCCGACCACAATTCCCTGTGTCAACCGGTCATTTCTAATCATGTTCAATAGCACCTCCAGGACTGAAATAAACAACAGAGGAGATAGAGGGCACCCCTGTCGTGTCCCTTTTTCAATTTTGAACTCCTCTGTCACCACGTTGTTTACTATCAATTTAGCTTTTTGTTCTGAATAAATTGCTTCTATTCCATTTTCAAACCCCCGCCCTACTCCCATCCTTTCCAAATTTTTCTTCATAAACAGCCAAGAAATGTTGTCAAAGGCCTTCTCCGCATCAATAAAAATCAACACCGCTCTTGTGTTTGAATTAATCTGTAAAAACTCCAAAATGTCAATGATGTTTCTTGTGTTGTCAAATAAATGCCTACCAGGGAGAAAGCCTGCTTGGTCCTTATGAATCACTTCATTTAAGACTTTCTTAAACCTACTTGCCAAAATGTCTGCAAAAATTTTGTAATCCACATTTAGGAGTGAGATAGGACGGTAGTTTTTAAGTTGAGTTTTTTCAGATTCTAGTTTTGGGATCAACGTGATGAAAGCTTCTTTCCACGTTTCCGGTGCCTTCCTCCCCTCCATAATCTGGTTGCAAACTTCCAGCAATGGTTGTATCAATGAATCCTTCAGTACCTTATAATATTTGGAAGTAAGCCCATCCGGTCCCGGAGATTTGCCCAGTTGAAGGTTCTGAATGGCGCATTCAATTTCTTGAGTTGTAATATTACAGTTCAGGATTGCTCTCATTTCCTGGGGTATTTTTTGTAATCCATTAGTTATAACAAATTGGTCCACCTCTGAGCTTTTTTGTGGCCTTTGAGAATAAAGTTCTTTGAAATATCTCTGGAAGGACTTTCTAATTTCGTCGGGTTTCTGAACCATTCTCCCTTCAATCTCTAGATTTGTAACTGTGTTAAGTTTTTGTCTCTTTTTCAACTGCCAAGCCAACAATTTTCCACATTTGTTAGCAGATTCAAAGGATCTTTGTTTCATTTGTTTAATTTTCCATTCCACCTCTTGATTTATCAGTTTCGAATATTGTGCCTGGAAAAACTTCACTTCTCTCAATACTTCCTTTGATTTAGGCCTGGATCTCAATTTTCTCTCTCCTTCTCTTATTTTCTCCAAGATCTTCTCCTTCTTTTCATTCCAGAGTCTTTTTTTAATCGTGTTCTGTTGTATTAGAAACCCTCTTATAACTGCTTTGCTTGCGTCCCAGATTATTCTTTTTTCCACATTTGTCTTTAAGTTTATTTCAAAATAGTCCTTTAAAACTTTTTGGGCCTTCTTAACAATCTCCTGATCTCTTAACAAAGCGTCATTCATTCTCCATCTGAACGATCCGGTTGTATTTAGTCTCAATTCCATTCTCAAGGCGTTGTGGTCGGAGCAGGTTTTTGGGCAGATTTCCACTTTTCTGGTCTTAGGTGCCAGCCCTCTAGTTATCCATATTTGGTCGATTCGCGTCCATGTCATATGGGCCTCAGAAAAAAAAGTTCCTTCTTTCCCTAGAGGGTTCTTGATCCTCCATATGTCAATCAAATCCAAATTGTCAGTCATTTCAAAAAAGGTTTTTGGTAGTCTGCCATCTTTCGTTATATTGGCACTTTGTGACTTATCCATATTCACTGAGGCGACACCGTTCATATCTCCCAACATGATAATGTTGTTATAGTCCAAATAGTCCAGCATAATCTCGTGCAGCTTCTTAAAAAATTCCGATTTTCCATCATTTGGGGCGTAGATTCCTAGAATTAAAAACTTTTCTCCTTGTGTCTGGATTTCAATTGCCAAAATTCTGCCCTGTTCATCTTTAAATACAAATTTTGGGGACAAGTTCTCCTTTGCATAAATCACCACTCCTCTTTTCTTAACTTTATCCGATGAAATAAATTCTTGGCCTAACCTTTTATTGATTAACACTTTTCTGTGGAGTCTTGTCACATGCGTTTCTTGCAGGCAAATAATGTCCAATTGTTCTTTTTTCAAAATATGAAATACTTTTCTGCGTTTTTCTGGAGAATTCCCGCCATTTATATTCCAACTAAGAAGCTGTAGAGACATCCCGGCCTACTTCTTGGGTATCACAGTTGGGTATCTAATTTGTCGTCCTTTTCCGGAAGCTGTGGTGCCGGGCCGCCTCCAGATGGTATGGATCCTGGTGGTAATCCCGGTGGTGGAGGCCAGGAATCTGCAGCTCTCTTTTGGAGGTCCTCCTCGTTGTCGTGTAGGAACTTCTGGTGGTCTTCTGGTGTTTTAATTCTTACCTTCTTTCCTCTATAGGTGAATGACAGACCTTGGGGAAATTCCCACCTATAAGGGATTGCGTTGTATCTTAACAATTTGGCCAAGTCTGTGTATGTGGCTCTAAGGTCCAACAAATATTTAGGAATGTCTCTATAAATTTCTGCCCTTTTGCCTTCAACTTCCAGGGATTTTTTAAAATGTTGGCCTAATATCTTGTCTCTTTCCTCTCTTGTTCTCAAACAAACCAAACAGTCTCTGGACTTATCTTTCTTAACCGATCTTCCCAGTCTGAAGGCCGTCACAATCCTGAAATCTTTATCTTCTTCAACCCCCCAAAATTTAGAAAACAACTCCGTCAAGAATTTCTCTAGGTTGCCCTGTTCCAACTCTGGGACAGCCCTCAGCCTAAGATTACATTCCTTACTTTTCAGTTCCACCATTGACAGGTAGGCTTGCTGTTCTCCTACCTGTCTTTTCAAAGGTCTTACTTCCCCTTTGATCTCTTCCACCTTCTTGCACGCTTGCTCAGCTTTTTGATTGGCTTCCGCAGCTAGTTTGTAGTTCTCCGCCGTAGCTCCTTGCAGTTTCTCAATAGCCTGAGTGTGCTGCGAAACCTGATCTGTTAACTTGCTGATAGTAGATGTAGCTCTATCAATTTTAGATGACTGATCGTCCACCTTCTTATTCAGAAGTGCCAGTTGTTCCAAAATTTGTTTCAAGACTGGATCAGTTCCTCCAGCTGCCATTTCTTCTGTAGCAGGCGTTTCAACTTCTTCCTCCTGCGCCGTCAGCACAGTTGGCACCGAGGATCTACGATGATGAATCAAGGTTGTTTGGACAAGCTGCCCAGCTCTCTTATCTTTTTTCTTTTCTTTAGCTTCCTCAGCTAAAGCTTCCTTAGCTTTAGCTGCTCTTGTTTTCGCTGGGCCACTCATTCCCCAGCTGCTGTTCAAGGTCAAATAGTCTTTCAATCCATGAGAAAGGCAAGCCCAGAGTATAAACAATTAAACCACAAAAAATCCCAATAGGATACAGTTCCCAGACCTCAATGCCTCCGCAAATCCACTAGGGGGGGTTTTCATAGGAAAGAAAGTTTCTTTTCCGCCATCAAAGCTCCTATTTCAACTGAAGTCCCCAAGTTCAGAAAGGAGGCTTTCAGAAAGTTCTGTTTCAAATTAGTGCCACAAGGTAACGGAGAGGTTTCAATGACAGTATTAAAGCGATAGTGTATCCATCAATGCAACAGTTTATGTTAAGAAAAAAGTTTCAGCAGCCTGACAGTACTCCTTTACAACACTGGCAGTCCAATAACTCGGTTATCCCCTTCAATTCCACATCTTTTCACAGTAAGAGGAGGATTCTCTAACACAATGAACCAAAAAATTTACTTCTTCACTCTTTTCAATTTCTAGAAACACACAGTCTATTAATGCCCCTTCTTACTTCTTTCAAAGTCTCTTTTTAGCGCTTCAGCCCGCATCGGGTTCTTTTGCTTTGCTCTGATTAGCAGGACCGGAAGGCGGACTTCCTGTTACTCGCCTCCCGTTTTCAGCCGAAATAGACAAATTTAAATTAATCCTTAATCAGTTCTTTGGTACCCCTTACTCACGGGTAGATTGCAGCCGATTTCGATGTTTTTCAAGAAGAAAGGTCGGCGCTCATCAGCACCAGCAGCGCGGCTTCACTTCCGCGAAAAGAGCGATGAACTCACAGCGCCGCTCCCCCGTTCACGATCCGGAGCCTCTTACGAGGTCCCTTCCTCGCTTCTGGGGGGGCTTCTGGCACCCGCCGAGTCCCACGGCCACAGGCTCGCTCTGCCTGCGGTTTATCTGAATGGGTCTCCGCTTCGCCGTAGCGGACGACCCTTTTTCGCGGAGCCCCTCTTCACTGAGTAAAGAGGACCGCCATTGCCGTTTTGCGCCGCCTCCGGAAGTCCCTAACCCTAATTTTGGATTGTTCTTGTGGTGTTCATTCATCCTAACCCTAACCCTAACCCTAACCCTAATCTTGGATTGTTCTTGCTGTGTTCATTCACCCTAACCCTAACCCTAACCCTAACCCTAACCCTAACCCTAACCCTAACCCTAACCCTAACCCTAACCCTAATCTTGGATTGTTCTTGTGGTGTTCATTCATCCTAACCCTAACCCTAACCCTAACCCTAACCCTAAGCTTGGATTGTTCTTGCAGCGTTCATTCACCCTAACCCTAACCCTAACCCTAACGCTATCCCTAACCCTAAACCTAAACCTACACCTAAACCTAACCCTAACCCTAACCCTAACCCTAACCCTAACCCTAACCTTAACCCTAACCCTACCCCAAAGCTTGGATTGTTCTTGCGGTGTTCATTCACCCTAAACCAAACCCTAACCCTTACCCTAACCCTAACCCTAACCCTAACCCTAACCCTAACCCTAACCCTAACACTATCCCTATTCTTGGATTGTTCTTGCGTTGTTCATTCACCCTAACCCTAACCCTAACCCTAACCCTAACCCTAACCCTAATTTTGGATTGTTCTTGTGGTGTTCATTCATCCTAACCCTAACCCTAACCCTACCCCTAATCTTGGATTGTTCTTGCTGTGTTCATTCACCCTAACCCTAACCCTAACCCTAACCCAAACCCTAACCCTAACCCTAATCTTGGATTGTTCTTGTGGTGTTCATTCATCCTAACCCTAACCCTAACCCTAACCCTAACCCTAACCCTAACCCTAAGCTTGGATTGTTCTTGCAGCGTTCATTCACCCTAACCCTAACCCTAACCCTAACCCTAACGCTATCCCTAACCCTAAACCTAAACCTAAACCTAACCCTAACCCTAACCCTAACCTTAACCCTAACCCTACCCCAAAGCTTGGATTGTTCTTGCGGTGTTCATTCACCCTAAACCAAACCCTAACCCTTACCCTAACCCTAACCCAACCCAACCCTAACCCTAACCCTAACCCTAACCCTAACCCTAACCCTAACCCTAACCTTAACCCTAACCCTAACCCTAACCCTAACCCTAAACCTAAACCTAACCCTAACCCTAACCCTACCCCTAAGCTTGGATTGTTCTTGCGGTGTTCATTCACCCTAAACCAAACCCTAACCCTTACCCTAACCCTAACC
>NW_028113127.1:475000-477500 GCF_964234715.1 Podarcis melisellensis | reverse complement strand
CCTAACCCTAACCCTAACCCTAACCCTAACCCTAACCCTAACCCTAACCCTAACCCTAACCCTAATCTTGGATTGTTCTTGCGGTGTTCATTCATCCTAAACCTAACCCTAACCCTAACCCTAACCCTAACCCTAACCCTAACCCTAACCCTAACACTAACACTAACACTAACACTAACACTAACCCTTATCGTGGATTGTTCTTGCGGTGTTCATTCATCCTAACCCTAACCCTAACCCTAACGCTAATCTTGGATTGTTCTTGTGGTGTTCATTCATCCTAACCCTAACCCTAACCCTACCCTAACCCTAACCCTAACCCTAACCCTAATCTTGGATTGTTCTTGCGGTGTTCATTCACCCTAACCCTAACCCTAACCCTAACCCTAACCCTAACCCTAACCCTAACCCTAACCCTAACCCTAATCTTGGATTGTTCTTGTAGTGTTCATTCATCCCAACCCTAACCCTAACCCTAACCCTAACCCTAACCCTAACCCTAACCCTAACCCTAACCCTAATCTTGGATTGTTCTTGCGGTGTTCATTCATCCTAACCCTAACCCTAACCCTAACCCTAACCCTAACCCTAACCCTAACCCTAACCCTAACCCTAACCCTAACCCTAACCCTAATCTTGGATTGTTCTTGCGGTGTTCATTCACCCTAACCCTAACCCTAACCCTAACCCTAACCCTAACCCTAACCCTAACCCTAACCCTAACCCTAACCCTAACCCTAACCCTAACCCTAATCTTGGATTGTTCTTGTGGTGTTCATTCATCCTAACCCTAACCTTAACCCGAACCCGAACCCGAACCCGAACCCTAACCCTAACCCTAACCCTAACCCTAACCCTAACCCTAACCCTAACCCTAACCCTAACCCTAACCCTAACCCTAATCTTGGATTGTTCTTGTAGTGTTCATTCATCCTAACCCTAACCCTAACCCTAACCCTGACCCTAACCCTAACCCTAACCCTAATCTTGGATTGTTCTTGCGGTGTTCATTCATCCTAAACCTAACCCGAACCCTAACTCTAACCCTAACCCTAACCCTAACCCTAACCCTAACCCTAACCCTAACCCTAACCCTAACCCTAACCCTATTCTTGGATTGTTCTTCCGGTGTTCATTCACCCTAACCCTAACCCTAACCCTAACCCTAACCCTAACCCTAACCCTAACCCTAACCCTATTCTTGGATTGTTCTTGCGGTGTTCATTCACCCTAACCCTAACCCTTACCCTAACCCTAACCCTAACCCTAACCCTAACCCTAACCCTAAACCTGTCCCTAATCTTGGATTGTTCTTGCGGTGTTCATTCACCCTAACCCTAACCCTAACCCTAACCCTAACCCTAACCCTAACCCTAACCCTAACCCTAACCCTAATCTTGGATTGTTCTTGTGGTGTTCATTCATCCTAACCCTAACCCTAACCCTAACCCTAATCTTGGATTGTTCTTGCGGTGTTCATTCACCCTAACCCTAACCCTAACCCTAACCCTAACCCTAATCTTGGATTGTTCTTGTGGTGTTCATTCATCCTAACCCTAACCCTAACCCTAACCCTAACCCTAACCCTAACCCTAACCCTAACCCTATTCTTGGATTGTTCTTGCGGTGTTCATTCACCCTAACCCTAACCCTAACCCTAACCCTAACCCTAACCCTAACCCTAACCCTAACCCTAACCCTAATCTTGGATTGTTCTTGTGGTGTTCATTCATCCTAACCCTAACCCTAACCCTAACCCTAACCCGAAGCCGAAGCCGAAGCCGAAGCCTAACCCTAACCCTAACCCTAACCCTAACCCTAACCCTAACCCTAACCCTAACCCTAACCCTAACCCTAATCTTGGATTGTTCTTGTAGTGTTCATTCATCCTAACCCTAACCCTAACCCTAACCCTAACCCTGACCCTAACCCTAACCCTAATCTTGGACTGTTCTTGCGGTATTCATTCATCCTAAACCTAACCCGAACCCTAACTCTAACCCTAACCCTAACCCTAACCCTAACCCTAACCCTATTCTTGGATTGTTCTTCCGGTGTTCATTCACCCTAACCCTAACCCTAACCCTAACCCTAACCCTAACCCTAACCCTATTCTTGGATTGTTCTTGCGGTGTTCATTCACCCTAACCCTAACCCTAACCCTAACCCTAACCCTAACCCTAACCCTGTCCCTAATCTTGGATTGTTCTTGCGGTGTTCATTCACCCTAACCCTAACCCTAACCCTAACCCTAACCCTAACCCTAACCCTAACCCTAATCTTGGATTGTTCTTGTGGTGTTCATTCATCCTAACCCTAACCCTAACCCTAACCCTAATCTTGGATTGTTCTTGCGGTGTTCATTCACCCTAACCCTAACCCTAACCCTAATCTTGGATTGTTCTTGTGGTGTTCATTCATCCTAACCCTAACCCTAACCCTAACCCTAACCCTAACCCTAACCCTAACCCTAACCCTATTCTTGCATTGTTCTTGCGGT
>NW_028113127.1:432500-445000 GCF_964234715.1 Podarcis melisellensis | reverse complement strand
GACAGTAAGTACCCTCTCAAGAACGCAAAAAATTTTTTTTTGCAAAGCTCACCAACGGGAGCAGCCATGAGCACGGAGGAACAGCTGCTTACGCTGAGGAAGCAGGTTACCGACCTCACAGCTGCAGTCATTGCATCTCAGAAGAAGAATGACGAAATGGAGAAGGCTTGCCAGGACCTGCGAACAAGGTGGGAGCATGCAAGCGGGGCAGGGGTCCCGGGTTCCAGATCGGAGGGAGTTGCACTTGGACGGCGGGGGGGCGCCCTAGTTACGCACTTTGATGGCAACCTGCAAAACTACCCTAACTTCAGGGCAGACGTCGTGTATGCACTGCATTTGCTTCGTCATGATTTTAAAGATGAGGAGGAAAAAGTGGAGTTCATAATTTCGCATTTGCATGGGGAGGCCAGAGCTTGGTTGCGCAATTTGTGGCGCGAAGATGGCCCTGCCCGCCGCAATTCTGATGAATTTATTAAAGCGATGGATGCTTGTTTCCAGTCATCTGTGGATGTGGATATTGCTCGTAGGCAGATGCACAGACTGCGGCAAGGCAAAGCCACTGTACGTCAATATCATTCCAGATTCTTTGCGTTACTAACTGCGTTGGGCTGGGAGAAGGATAGTAAACCAGTAAGAGATCTGTTCTGGGAAGGTCTTAGCCCCCCCGTCAAGGATGAGATCGCCAGAGGAGATAGACCCCAGACCCTAGAACACGTAGTGCAGAGGGCTTTGGCAATCGGAATACGACATGAGGGACGCCCGTGGCACGAGGGGGAGGGACCCCAGGCGCGTGCACCAGCGAGAACCCCCCCTTTTGTCCCCAGGGACTTCAGCCAGACGCACCCCTCGCCCTTGGGGAGGCAGGGAGAAGAGCCGATGGAAATTGGTGGTGCTAGGGCTCAGACACCATCCAGAGCCCCTGTTTCCGGTGCAGTGAAGGCGAAGCCTCCTAGAGGGACCAGGAAATGTTACATCTGTGACAGTGCACACCATATGGCGAAAGAGTGCCCCCAGAGGCTCCAAAAACACACTGCAGCTCTAGCAACAGTGGCAGCGGAAGTGGTGCAAAGAGAGCAGCCTCAGGGAAACGACAGTGCCTGGCTGGAAGCGGAGCTACTGGGGCTCAGCCAGGCGGATCTGTAGAACAGTCCCCAGCACCCTTGCAACGCACAGACCCTTTACCACCCAAGCCAGCAGTGCAACTCACTGCAACCCTTCAGCTGCCGAATGGACACTCCCTGGAAGTTCCCATCACGATTGATTCAGGGAGCAATGCGGATTTTGTGGGAATACAATTTGTCAAGCAGCATAGCATAGCGCTCCTGCCTGCAACGACGCCTCTGAACGTGGTCACGGTGGACGGCAGGAAATTGCTGGGAGGGCAAGTTGTGCAGCAGACGCCTCCCATGGTGATGCAGATTGGAAATCATCGAGAAGTCATTAGCTTCAATGTCACCCACCTGTCAGACACGCCCATTGTGTTGGGCATGAGTTGGCTGGAGAGGCATAGTCCCGCTGTAGCGTGGTACCAGCGGCAAATCACCTTCTGCTCATCGTATTGTGCTCAGCATTGCATCCAAACCAATCAGGAGGAGGGGGCTGAGCAGCAGCTGCAACTGGGCATGGTGCAGGCAGTGCCTCACAAGTACGAAGGATTCTTGGAGGTTTTCTGCGAGAAAGAAGCTGACAAGTTGCCGCCTCACAGGCCTTACGACTGTGCGATCGACCTGGTGCCGGGGGCGCAACTGCCAACTGCAAAGCTGTATTCCATGTCTGAGGACGAGATGCAAGAGCTCAGAGAGTTCATAGAGCATAATCTGAAGCGCGGGTTCATCCGGGAATCCAAAGCAGTGGGAGGCAGTCCTGTTTTCTTTGTGAAGAAGAAAGACACGCCCCAAAAAAGACTCGTTGTGGACTATAGATTCATAAACAGACTGACTAAGCCCAAGGCCTTCCCCATGCCCAAGATTGACGACCTCCTAGCGACCGTTAGGAAGGGTAAGATCTTCACCAAGTTGGATTTGCGTGGAGCGTACAACCTCATCCGCATCCGGAAGGGCGATGAGTGGAAGACTGCCATGTTCACGCCTCTGGGCACGTATGAATACAGAGTTATGCCGTTTGGTCTCCAAAATGGCAGCCACGTTTTCCAAGCATTTATGCATCACGTGCTGGCGGGACTCCTCTACAAGAAGTGTGTATGTTTTCTCGACGACATCCTGATTTTCTCGGAATCGCCGAAAGCTCACGAGAAGGATGTAAAGGAGGTCCTACAGAGGTTGCGGGAGCACAGGCTGTACGCCAAGTTGGAGAAATGCCAGTTTGATGTGACGGAGGTGGATTTCCTTGGCTACAAGCTGTCCGACGAGGGGCTGGCCATGGACAGAGTCAAGGTCCAAGCGGTGTTGGACTGGAAGAGCCCACGCAATCGGAAGGAAGTCCAGAGATTCATCGGATTTGCCAATTTTTATGGCAAATTCATCAAAGGTTTTGCAAAGGAGACGGCAGCAATCACGGACACCCTCAGTTCCAAGAAGAAGAAGTTCGTTTGGACGGAACAGGCAGAGCGCTCTTTTCGGAAGCTTAAAAGCCTCTTCGCCTCCGAGGAACAGCTACTGCACGTGAATCCCGGCAGGCCTATGCGGGTAGAAACCGACGCGTCAGACAGAGCGGTTGGAGCCGTCCTTCTGCAGGAGGATCCGCAAGGCAATTGGAGGCCGGGCGCCTTCTACTCCCGGAAGCTCAGCAAGGCGGAGCAGAACTACACCATATGGGACAGGGAGCTGTTGGCCATTCATGCAGCTTTCAAAGCGTGGCGACACTTCCTCATAGGAGCCAAGCACACAGTGCAAGTGTGCACGGATCACAAGAACTTAGAGTATTGGCGAACGGCGAAGCTGCAGACCCAAAGACACATGCGCTGGGCAGAATTCTTTGCGGATTTCGACTTCAAAATAGAATACATCCCGGGGGACTCCAATGTTATAGCCGACGCACTCTCCAGGAAACCGCAATACCTTGAGGAGACGGCACCAATAGCAGCGAAGCACATTTTCGCACCGCAGGCGTGGGCGTGCGCAGCCATCGCAGTCGACCTGGACGCGGTGCGACGCGCGTTGCAAGCGGATCAATTTGCACAATCCAAGATGGAGGAGCTGCGCAGCGGGTCGCAGAGAGACGATGAGTTCCAGTTGCGAGACGGGCTCTTGACTCGCAAGGGTGCCCTCTACGTGCCAAACGACGAGCTTCGTGCAAAGGTTCTGCAGCAATTGCACGACGCCCCCAGTGCGGGCCACTTCGGCAAGGAGAAGACAATAGAATTAGTGGCCAGGGACTTTTGGTGGCCCCAGATGCGGGGAGAGGTGGCGGATTACGTCGCCAGATGTGACACCTGTCAGAGGTCCAAACCAGTACACCAGAAGCCAGCGGGATTGCTGGAACCGCTGGAGACGCCGCAGCAGCCGTGGGAGAGGATAGCCCTGGATTTTGTTACTGACCTGCCCAGCTCCAGGGGCAAGACGGCGGTACTGGTGGTTGTGGACTTGTTCACCAAGATGGCGCACTTCATTCCTTGTGCCAAGGTGGCGACGGCAGAACAGACCGCCAAACTCTTCATCGACCACGTGTTCAGAGTGCATGGACTACCGCAGTCCGTCCTGTCCGACAGGGGGCGCCAATTTGTTTCCAACTTCTGGCAGAAGCTCCTGGGTATCCTGCACGTCAAGATCGACCTAGCGTCGGCGAGACATCCACAGACCAACGGCCAAGCAGAGAGGGTCAACGCGATCATGCAGCAGTACCTGAGGTGTTACGCCAATCAGCGACCCGCAGCGTGGGTGGACTACCTGCCGATGGCTGAGTTTGCCTACAACAACAAGAAGCACGCATCGACGGGGGTGACGCCGTTCTTCGCGAACAATGGCCGTCATCCCAGAACCTTTCCGAGGCTATTAGCACCAGGAGAGGGGGTGCCGCAAGAGGCCGACCAGTTTGCAGCAGAGTTGCAAGAGGTGCACGAGGAGCTGAGGAGACATTTGGAGCTGGCCAAACAAGCCTATAAGGTGCAGGCGGACAAACACAGAAGGGCGGGAGAAGACATCCAGGTGGGGGACTGGGTATGGTTAGCGGCCCAAGCGATGCCAGCCAAATCGTTAGCCAAGAAGAAGCTAGGACACAGGCAGCTAGGACCATACCAAGTTGAGGCTAGGATCAATCCTGTGGCATTTCGCCTGGCCCTTCCAGAAGGCTCCAGAGTACACCCGGTCTTTCATAGGTCGGTGCTCACTCCCTACAAGGCCCCGCACAGGTTTCAAGAGTCAGAAACAGTACCAGACCCACGCAAAGAGTCACCCAAGAGAGGGGGGTCGCCTAGGGCCGAACCCCTCAACGAGGTCACAGAGATACTGGACTCGAGATGGGGGGAAGAGGGGGTTGAATACTTTCTCGCCAGAGAGGGCACCCCAGCCACTGCCAATAGTTGGGTGCCGGGCTACGCGTTAGACGAACCCCTTTTGAAGGAAGAGTTCCATGCACTTTTCCCACATAGACCCATGCCAGCTGAGTACTTTGATGACTGGCTTTTCACACCCACATTGTCAGATAGCACGTTCAGGGGTTTCTCTTCCTCCGAGGAAAGAACAGCAGAATCGAGCCCGCCCAGGGGATCGTGTTCGGGAGTGGACACACTACCTTCGGATTGGTGGGAGGAGCAACCAGAGGAGGAATGGCGTAAGAGGTGGATGATGGGGCCTTGGCGGGCAGCACCAGAGGAAGTAGCAATGGAAGAAGAGACTGAGATGGCTTTGGGTGAAGAACCCGAGTTCGAACACACATACACAGAACTGCCAGCAGAGAACATTGACGTAGACGACCTGTATCCTGAGCCTACCCCCGAGGAGCCGCAGTTTCCACAACCGGCACCCGCCGAGCGGGAGGGGGGAAGGGGGGCCTTCGAGGGGGGGATGGATGTCAGGGTTTCAGGGAGAGAAGAGCAGATGGGGGAGGAGACAGAGAGCGAGGGGGAAGAATCCCAGAGAGATGAGGAGGAGGATGACGATGACCAAAGGTCGTCCATGAGTCTGTCCAGTGAGTCAGAGGACTCCCAAAAGGGGGCCCCCCTGGTCAGACCAAAGGGAGGCCAAGGGGGAAGCAGTGAGGAGCAGGGGAGCGAAGGGAGAAGCCCCAGTGGGAGTTGGACACCGGAGCCGGCTTCTCAGCCGGAACGGAGTGAAGGGGGTGGAGTTACCAGTGTGTCAGAGGGAGCAGAGCAAGAAGGAGACAGGGGAAGGAGATCGGAGCAGGACGCTCAGCCGGAAGGGGTGGAGAGCAGCACCGGGAGCAGTGTAGCGGTCGAGAGAAAGGTCAGAAGCAACGTACGCGTGCCAAGTTCAAATGTAGAGGCGCGCGGAAGTGAGGAGAGCCCTGGGGAGGAGCCCGGCCCGAAAGCTAGAAGGAGGGGGGCAGAGGCGTCAGAGGATTCAGCCTCGGGCGAGTCCCGGCGAGGGGGAACCCAGGGGGGCAGAAAGACCCTGCGGAAAAGGAAGGAGAGGAAGAGGTGGTCCAGCACAAGCCTCTTAAATTGGTGTAGAGGCGGTACGGATTCAGAGGGTACTTCAGCGGTCTAACGTTACAGACGTAGAGTCACAGAGATGGAATGTAAATGGAGCAATGATCTTCAATAAAGACTTTTTGTAAATAAACTGGATCGGATTTGGGTCTCTTGTGAGCTGGGACCAGACGGGTGGCTCTGACACTAATCCTAACCCTAACCCTACCCCTAAGCTTGGATTGTTCTTGCGGTGATCATTCACCCTAAACCAAACCCTAACCCTTACCCTAACCCTAACCTTAACCCTAACCCTAACCCTAACCCTAACCCTAACCCTAACCCTAACCCTAACCCTAACCCTAACCCTAACCCTAACCCTTACCCTTACCCTAACCCTAATCTTGGATTGCTCTTGCAGTGTTCATTCACCCTAACCCTAACCCTAACCCTAACCCTAACCCTAACCCTAACCCTAACCCTAATCTTGGATTGTTCTTGCGTTGTTCATTCACCCTAACCCTAACCCTAACCCTAACCCTTACCCTAACCCTTACCCTAACCCTAATCTTGTATTGTTCTTGTGGTGTTCATTCATCCTAACCCTAACCCTAACCCTAACCCTAACCCTAACCCTAACCCTAACCCTAACCCTAACCCTAACCCTAACCCTAACCCTAATCTTGGATTGTTCTTGTAGTGTTCATTCATCCTAACCCTAACCCTAACCCTAACCCTAACCCTAACCCTAACCCTAACCCTAACCCTAACCCTAACCCTAATCTTGGATTGTTCTTCCGGTGTTCATTCACCCTAACCCTAACCCTAACCCTAACCCTAACCCTATTCTTGGATTGTTCTTGCGGTGTTCATTCACCCTAACCCTAACCCTAACCCTAACCCTAACCCTAACCCTAACCCTAACCCTAACCCTAACCCTAACCCTAACCCTAATCTTGGATTGTTCTTGCGGTGTTCATTCACCCTAACCCTAACCCTAACCCTAACCCTAACCCTAACCCTAACCCTAACCCTAACCCTAACCCTAACCCTAACCCTAACCCTAATCTTGGATTGTTCTTGTAGTGTTCATTCATCCTAACCCTAACCCTAACCCTAACCCTAACCCTAACCCTAACCCTAACCCTAACCCTAACCCTAACCCTAACCCTAACCCTAACCCTAACCCTAATCTTGGATTGTTCTTCCGGTGTTCATTCACCCTAACCCTAACCCTAACCCTAACCCTAACCCTAACCCTATTCTTGGATTGTTCTTGCGGTGTTCATTCACCCTAACCCTAACCCTAACCATAACCCTAACCCTAACCCTAACCCTAACCCTAACCCTAACCCTAACCCTAACCCTAACCCTAACCCTAACCCTAACCCTAATCTTGGATTGTTCTTGCGGTGTTCATTCACCCTAACCCTAACCCTAACCCTAACCCTAACCCTAACCCTAACCCTAACCCTAACCCTATTATTGGATTGTTCTTGTGGTGTTCATTTAGAATAACCCTAACCCTAACCCTAACGCAAACCCTAACCCTAACCCTAACCCTAAGCTTGGATTGTTCTTGCGGTGTTCATTGACCCTAACCCTAACCCTAACCCTAACCCTAACCCTAACCCTAACCCTAACCCTAACCCTAACCCTAACCCTAAGCTTGGATTGTTCTTGAAGTGTTCATTCACCCTAACCCTAACCCTAACCCTAACCCTAACCCTAACCCTAACCCTAACCCTAACCCTAACCCTAATCTTGGATTGCTCTTGCGGTGTTCATTCACCCTAACCCTAACCCTAACCCTAACCCTAACCCTAACCCTAACCCTAACACTAACACTAACACTAACCCTTATCTTGGATTGTTCTTGCGGTGTTCATTCATCCTAACCCTAACCCTAACCCTAACCCTAACCCTAACCCTAACCCTAACCCTAACCCTAACCGTAACCCTAACCCCAACCCTAACCCTAACCCTAACCCTAATCTTGGATTGTTCTTGCGGTGTTCATTCATCCTAACCCTAACCCTAACCCTAACCCTAACCCTAACCCTAACCCTAACCCTAACCCTAACCCTAACCCTAATCTTGGATTGTTCTTGCGTTGTTCATTCACCCTAACCCTAACCCTAACCCTAACCCTTACCCTAACCCTTACCCTAACCCTAATCTTGTATTGTTCTTGTGGTGTTCATTCATCCTAACCCTAACCCTAACCCTAACCCTAACCCGAACCCTAACCCTAACCCTAACCCTAACTCTAACCCTAACCCTAACCCTAACCCTAACCCTAACCCTAACCCTAACCCTAATCTTGGATTGTTCTTGTAGTGTTCATTCATCCTAACCCTAACCCTAACCCTAACCCTAACCCTAACCCTAACCCTAACCCTAACCCTAACCCTAATCTTGGATTGTTCTTCCGGTGTTCATTCACCCTAACCCTAACCCTAACCCTAACCCTAACCCTAACCCTATTCTTGGATTGTTCTTGCGGTGTTCATTCACCCTAACCCTAACCCTAACCCTAACCCTAACCCTAACCCTAACCCTAACCCTAACCCTAACCCTAATCTTGGATTGTTCTTGTGGTGTTCATTCATCCTAACCCTAACCCTAACCCTAACCCTAACCCTAACCCTAACCCTAACCCTAATCTTGGATTGTTCTTGCGGTGTTCATTCACCCTAACCCTAACCCTAACCCTAACCCTAACCCTAACCCTAACCCTAACCCTAACCCTAACTCTATTCTTGGATTGTTCTTGGGGTGTTCATTCACCCTAACCCTAACCCTAACCCTAACCCTAACCCTAACCCTAACCCTAACACTAACACTAACTCTAACCCTAACCCTAACCCTAACCCAAACCCTAACCCTTATCTTGGATTGTTCTTGTAGTGTTCATTCATCCTAACCCTAACCCTAACCCTAATCTTGGATTGTTCTTGAGGTGTTCATTCATCCTAAACCTAACCCTAACCCTAACCCTAACCCTAACCCTAACCCTAACCCTAACCCTAACCCTAACCCTAACCCTAAACCTAAACCTAACCCTAACCCTAACCCTAACCCTAACCCTAACCCTAACACTAACACTAACACTAACCCTTATCTTGGATTGTTCTTGCGGTGTTCATTCACTCTAACCCTAACCCTAACCCTAACCCTAACCCTAACCCTAACCCTAACCCTAACCCTAACCCTAACCCTAACCCTAACCCTAACCCTATTCTTGGATTGTTCTTGCGGTGTTCATTCACCCTAACCCTAACCCTAACCCTAACCCTAACCCTAACCCTAACCCTAACCCTAAACTTGGATTGTTCTTGTGGTGTTCATTCATCCTAACCCTAACCCTAACCCTAACCCTAACCCTAACCCTAACCCTAATCTTGGATTGTTCTTGCGGTGTTCATTCATCCTAACCCTAACCCTAACCCTAACCCTATTCTTGCATTGTTCTTGCGGTGTTCATTCACCCTAACCCTAACCCTAACCCTAATCCTAACCCTAACCCTAACCCTAACCCTAACCCTAACCATATTCTTGGATTGTTCCTGCTGTGTTCATTCACCCTAACCCTAACCCTAACCCTAACCCTAACCCGAACCCGAACCCTAATCTTGGATTGTTCTTGCGGTGTTCATTCATCCTAACCCTAACCCTAACCCTAACCCTAACCCTAACCCTAACCCTAACCCTAACCCTATTATTGGATTGTTCTTGTGGTGTTCATTTAGAATAACCCTAACCCTAACCCTAACGCAAACCCTAACCCTAACCCTAACCCTAAGCTTGGATTGTTCTTGCGGTGTTCATTGACCCTAACCCTAACCCTAACCCTAACCCTAACCCTAACCCTAACCCTAACCCTAACCCTAACCCTAACCCTAAGCTTGGATTGTTCTTGAAGTGTTCATTCACCCTAACCCTAACCCTAACCCTAACCCTAACCCTAACCCTAACCCTAACCCTAACCCTAACCCTAATCTTGGATTGCTCTTGCGGTGTTCATTCACCCTAACCCTAACCCTAACCCTAACCCTAACCCTAACCCTAACCCTAACACTAACACTAACACTAACCCTTATCTTGGATTGTTCTTGCGGTGTTCATTCATCCTAACCCTAACCCTAACCCTAACCCTAACCCTAACCCTAACCCTAACCCTAACCCTAACCGTAACCCTAACCCCAACCCTAACCCTAACCCTAACCCTAATCTTGGATTGTTCTTGCGGTGTTCATTCATCCTAACCCTAACCCTAACCCTAACCCTAACCCTAACCCTAACCCTAACCCTAACCCTAACCCTAACCCTAATCTTGGATTGTTCTTGCGTTGTTCATTCACCCTAACCCTAACCCTAACCCTAACCCTTACCCTAACCCTTACCCTAACCCTAATCTTGTATTGTTCTTGTGGTGTTCATTCATCCTAACCCTAACCCTAACCCTAACCCTAACCCGAACCCTAACCCTAACCCTAACCCTAACTCTAACCCTAACCCTAACCCTAACCCTAACCCTAACCCTAACCCTAACCCTAATCTTGGATTGTTCTTGTAGTGTTCATTCATCCTAACCCTAACCCTAACCCTAACCCTAACCCTAACCCTAACCCTAACCCTAACCCTAACCCTAATCTTGGATTGTTCTTCCGGTGTTCATTCACCCTAACCCTAACCCTAACCCTAACCCTAACCCTAACCCTATTCTTGGATTGTTCTTGCGGTGTTCATTCACCCTAACCCTAACCCTAACCCTAACCCTAACCCTAACCCTAACCCTAACCCTAACCCTAACCCTAATCTTGGATTGTTCTTGTGGTGTTCATTCATCCTAACCCTAACCCTAACCCTAACCCTAACCCTAACCCTAACCCTAACCCTAATCTTGGATTGTTCTTGCGGTGTTCATTCACCCTAACCCTAACCCTAACCCTAACCCTAACCCTAACCCTAACCCTAACCCTAACCCTAACTCTATTCTTGGATTGTTCTTGGGGTGTTCATTCACCCTAACCCTAACCCTAACCCTAACCCTAACCCTAACCCTAACCCTAACACTAACACTAACTCTAACCCTAACCCTAACCCTAACCCAAACCCTAACCCTTATCTTGGATTGTTCTTGTAGTGTTCATTCATCCTAACCCTAACCCTAACCCTAATCTTGGATTGTTCTTGAGGTGTTCATTCATCCTAAACCTAACCCTAACCCTAACCCTAACCCTAACCCTAACCCTAACCCTAACCCTAACCCTAACCCTAACCCTAAACCTAAACCTAACCCTAACCCTAACCCTAACCCTAACCCTAACCCTAACACTAACACTAACACTAACCCTTATCTTGGATTGTTCTTGCGGTGTTCATTCACTCTAACCCTAACCCTAACCCTAACCCTAACCCTAACCCTAACCCTAACCCTAACCCTAACCCTAACCCTAACCCTAACCCTAACCCTATTCTTGGATTGTTCTTGCGGTGTTCATTCACCCTAACCCTAACCCTAACCCTAACCCTAACCCTAACCCTAACCCTAACCCTAAACTTGGATTGTTCTTGTGGTGTTCATTCATCCTAACCCTAACCCTAACCCTAACCCTAACCCTAACCCTAACCCTAATCTTGGATTGTTCTTGCGGTGTTCATTCATCCTAACCCTAACCCTAACCCTAACCCTAACCCTAACCCTAACCCTAACCCTAACCCTAACCCTAACCCTATTCTTGGATTGTTCTTGTAGTGTTCATTCATCCTAACCCTAACCCTAACCCTAACCCTAACCCTAACCCTAACCCTAACCCTAGCCCTAATCTTGGATTGTTCTTGTGGTGTTCATTCACCCTAACCCTAACCCTAACCCTAACCCTAACCCTAACCCTAACCCTAACCTTGGATTGTTCTTGTAGTGTTCATTCATCCTAACCCTAACCCTAACCCTAACCCTAACCCTAACCCTAACCCTAACCCTAACCCTAACCCTAACTCTAACCCTAACCCTAATCTTGGATTGTTCTTGCGGTGTTCATTCATCCTAACCCTAACCCTAACCCTAACCCTAACCCTAACCCTAACCCTAACCCTAACCCTAACCCTAACCCTATTCTTGGATTGTTCTTGCGGTGTTCATTCACCCTAACCCTAACCCTAACCTTAACCCTAACCCTAACCCTAACCCTATTCTTGGATTGTTCTTGCGGTGTTCATTCACCCTAACCCTAACCCTAACCCTAACCCTAACCCTAACCCTAACCCTAACCCTATTCTTGGATTGTTCTTGCGGTGTTCATTCACCCTAACCCTAACCCTAACCCTTACCCTAACCCTAACCCTAACCCTAACCCTAATCCTAACCCTAACCCTAACCCTAACCCTAACCCTAACCCTAACCCTAACCCTAACCCTATTCTTGGATTGTTCTTGCGGTGTTCATTCACCCTAACCCTAACCCTAACCCTAACCCTAACCTTAACCCTAACCCTAACCCTAACCCTAACCCTAACCCTAACTCTAACCCTAACCCTAACCCTAACCCTAACCCTAACCCTAACCCTAACCCTAACCCTAACCCTAATCTTGGATTGTTCTTGTAGTGTTCATTCATCCTAACCCTAACCCTAACCCTAACCCTAACCCTAACCCTAACCCTAACCCTAACCCTAATCTTGGATTGTTCTTCCGGTGTTCATTCACCCTAACCCTAACCCTAACCCTAACCCTAACCCTATTCTTGGATTGTTCTTGCGGTGTTCATTCACCCTAACCCTAACCCTAACCCTAACCCTAACCCTAACCCTAACCCTAACCCTAACCCTAACCCTAATCTTGGATTGTTCTTGTGGTGTTCATTCATCCTAACCCTAACCCTAACCCTAACCCTAACCCTAACCCTAACCCTAACCCTAATCTTGGATTGTTCTTGCGGTGTTCATTCACC
>NW_028113127.1:425000-430000 GCF_964234715.1 Podarcis melisellensis | reverse complement strand
ATTGGATTGTTCTTGTGGTGTTCATTTAGAATAACCCTAACCCTAACCCTAACGCAAACCCTAACCCTAACCCTAACCCTAAGTGTCACGGCCACCCAGGTCTGGTCCCAGCTCACAAGAGACCTCACTCCGTTGCAGCTTATTTACAGGAAAAGTTTATTGAAGATTTCTGCTTCTCATACAGTTCAGCATTGTGGCCGTACGTCTGCCACGTTAGACCGCTGAAGTCCCCTCTGACTCCTCCCCTCTTCCGCACCAACTTAATAGCCTGGCTCTAGACCACCTCTTCCTCTCCTTTCTTTTCCGCAGGGTCTTCCTGCCCCCCTGGGTTCCCTCTCTCCGTGACTCGCCTGAGGCTGAATCCTCTGCCGCCTCTTCCCCCCTCTTTCTGGCTTTAGGGCCGGGCTCCTCCCCTGAGCTCTCTCCACTTCCGCGCGCCTCTACGTTTGAACTTGGCGCGCGTACGTTGCTGCTGACCTTTCTTTCGACCGCTACACCACCCCCTGCTCTGCTCTCCACCCTTTCCGGCTGAACACCCTGCTCCAACCCCCTCTCTCTGTTCTCTCCTAATCCTGCTCCCTCCGAGAGGCTGACGACTCCACCCCCTTTACTCCGTTCCGGCTGAGACGTCTCTTGCTTCCTCTGTCTTCCACTGGGCTCCTCTCCGCTTCTCCCTTCTCCTCCCCTTTGCTTGATTAAGGTAACCCCCTTTTGAGAATCCTCTGACTCGCTGCTCAGACTCGTGGATTCCCTCAGAATTCCGTCATCTTCTTCCTCATCCTTCTGCCCCTCCTCCCACTCGCTCTCCGTCTCCTCTGTCATCTCCTCCTCTCTCCCAGAAACCCTGACACTAAGCTTGGATTGTTCTTGCGGTGTTCATTGACCCTAACCCTAACCCTAACCCTAACCCTAACCCTAACCCTAACCCTAACCCTAACCCTAAGCTTGGATTGTTCTTGAAGTGTTCATTCACCCTAACCCTAACCCTAACCCTAACCCTAACCCTAATCTTGGATTGCTCTTGCGGTGTTCATTCACCCTAACCCTAACCCTAACCCTAACCCTAACCCTAACCCTAACCCTAACCCTAACACTAACACTAACACTAACCCTTATCTTGGATTGTTCTTGCGGTGTTCATTCATCCTAACCCTAACCCTAACCCTAACCCTAACCCTAACCCTAACCCTAACCCTAACCCTAACCGTAACCCTAACCCCAACCCTAACCCTAACCCTAACCCTAATCTTGGATTGTTCTTGCGGTGTTCATTCATCCTAACCCTAACCCTAACCCTAACCCTAACCCTAACCCTAACCCTAACCCTAACCCTAACCCTAACCCTAACCCTAACCCTAACCCTAACCCTAACCCTAATCTTGGATTGTTCTTGCGTTGTTCATTCACCCTAACCCTAACCCTAACCCTAACCCTTACCCTAACCCTTACCCTAACCCTAATCTTGTATTGTTCTTGTGGTGTTCATTCATCCTAACCCTAACCCTAACCCTAACCCTAACCCTAACCCTAACCCTAACCCTAACCCTAACCCTAACTCTAACCCTAACCCTAACCCTAACCCTAACCCTAACCCTAACCCTAATCTTGGATTGTTCTTGTAGTGTTCATTCATCCTAACCCTAACCCTAACCCTAACCCTAACCCTAACCCTAACCCTAACCCTAACCCTAACCCTAACCCTAACCCTAATCTTGGATTGTTCTTCCGGTGTTCATTCACCCTAACCCTAACCCTAACCCTAACCCTAACCCTATTCTTGGATTGTTCTTGCGGTGTTCATTCACCCTAACCCTAACCCTAACCCTAACCCTAACCCTAACCCTAACCCTAACCCTAACCCTAACCCTAATCTTGGATTGTTCTTGTGGTGTTCATTCATCCTAACCCTAACCCTAACCCTAACCCTAACCCTAACCCTAACCCTAACCCTAACCCTAACCCTAACCCTAACCCTAATCTTGGATTGTTCTTGCGGTGTTCATTCACCCTAACCCTAACCCTAACCCTAACCCTAACCCTAACCCTAACCCTAACCCTAACTCTATTCTTGGATTGTTCTTGGGGTGTTCATTCACCCTAACCCTAACCCTAACCCTAACCCTAACCCTAACCCTAACCCTAACCCTAAACCTAACACTAACACTAACTCTAACCCTAACCCTAACCCTAACCCTAACCCAAAGCCTAACCCTTATCTTGGATTGTTCTTGTAGTGTTCATTCATCCTAACCCTAACCCTAACCCTAATCTTGGATTGTTCTTGAGGTGTTCATTCATCCTAAACCTAACCCTAACCCTAACCCTAACCCTAACCCTAACCCTAACCCTAACCCTAACCCTAACCCTAACCCTAACCCTAAACCTAAACCTAACCCTAACCCTAACCCTAACCCTAACACTAACACTAACACTAACACTAACACTAACCCTTATCTTGGATTGTTCTTGCGGTGTTCATTCACCCTAACCCTAACCCTAACCCTAACCCTAACCCTAACCCTAACCCTAACCCTAACCCTAACCGTAACCCTAACCCTAACCCTATTCTTGGATTGTTCTTGCGGTGTTCATTCACCCTAACCCTAACCCTAACCCTAACCCTAACCCTAACTCTAACCCTAACCCTAACCCTAACCCTAACCCTAACCCTAACCCTAAACTTGGATTGTTCTTGTGGTGTTCATTCATCCTAACCCTAACCCTAACCCTAACCCTAACCCTAACCCTAACCCTAACCCTAACCCTAACCCTAACCCTAATCTTGGATTGTTCTTGCGGTGTTCATTCATCCTAACCCTAACCCTAACCCTAACCCTAACCCTAACCCTAACCCTAACCCTAACCCTAACCCTAACCCTAACCCTAACCCTAACCCTAACCCTAACCCTAACCCTAACCCTATTCTTGGATTGTTCTTGTAGTGTTCATTCATCCTAACCCTAACCCTAACCCTAACCCTAACCCTAACCCTAACCCTAACCCTAACCCTAACCCTAACCCTAACCCTAGCCCTAATCTTGGATTGTTCTTGTGGTGTTCATTCACCCTAACCCTAACCCTAACCCTAACCCTAACCCTAACCCTAACCTTGGATTGTTCTTGTAGTGTTCATTCATCCTAACCCTAACCCTAACCCTAACCCTAACCCTAACCCTAACCCTAACCCTAACCCTAACCCTAACCCTAACTCTAACCCTAACCCTAATCTTGGATTGTTCTTGCGGTGTTCATTCATCCTAACCCTAACCCTAACCCTAACCCTAACCCTAACCCTAACCCTAACCCTAACCCTAACCCTATTCTTGGATTGTTCTTGCGGTGTTCATTCACCCTAACCCTAACCCTAACCTTAACCCTAACCCTAACCCTATTCTTGGATTGTTCTTGCGGTGTTCATTCACCCTAACCCTAACCCTAACCCTAACCCTAACCCTAACCCTAACCCTAACCCTATTCTTGGATTGTTCTTGCGGTGTTCATTCACCCTAACCCTAACCCTAACCCTTACCCTAACCCTAACCCTAACCCTAACCCTAACCCTAATCCTAACCCTAACCCTAACCCTAACCCTAACCCTAACCCTAACCCTATTCTTGGATTGTTCTTGCGGTGTTCATTCACCCTAACCCTAACCCTAACGCTAACCCTAACCCTAACCCTAACCTTAACCCTAACCCTAACCCTAACCCTAACTCTAACCCTAACCCTAACCCTAACCCTAACCCTAACCCTAACCCTAACCCTAACCTTAACCCTAACCCTAATCTTGGATTGTTCTTGTAGTGTTCATTCATCCTAACCCTGACCCTAACCCTAACCCTAACCCTAACCCTAACCCTAACCCTAACCGTAACCCTAATCTTGGATTGTTCTTCCGGTGTTCATTCACCCTAACCCTAACCCTAACCCTAACCCTAACCCTATTCTTGGATTGTTCTTGCGGTGTTCATTCACCCTAACCCTAACCCTAACCCTAACCCTAACCCTAACCCTAACCCTAACCCTAACCCTAACCCTAACCCTAATCTTGGATTGTTCTTGTGGTGTTCATTCATCCTAACCCTAACCCTAACCCTAACCCTAACCCTAACCCTAACCCTAACCCTAATCTTGGATTGTTCTTGCGGTGTTCATTCACCCTAACCCTAACCCTAACCCTAACCCTAACCCTAACCCTAACCCTAACCCTAACCCTAACTCTATTCTTGGATTGTTCTTAGGGTGTTCATTCACCCTAACCCTAACCCTAACCCTAACCCTAACCCTAACACTAACACTAACTCTAACCCTAACCCTAACCCTAACCCAAACCCTAACCCTTATCTTGGATTGTTCTTGTAGTGTTCATTCATCCTAACCCTAACCCTAACCCTAATCGTGGATTGTTCTTGAGGTGTTCATTCATCCTAAACCTAACCCTAACCCTAACCCTAACCCTAACCCTAACCCTAACCCTAACCCTAACCCTAACCCTAAACCTAAACCTAAACCTAACCCTAACCCTAACCCTAACCCTAACCCTAACCCTAACACTAACACTAACACTAACACTAACACTAACCCTTATCTTGGATTGTTCTTGCGGTGTTCATTCACCCTAACCCTAACCCTAACCCTAACCCTAACCCTAACCCTAACCCTAACCCTATTCTTGGATTGTTCTTGCGGTGTTCATTCACCCTAACCCTAACCCTAACCCTAACCCTAACCCTAACCCTAACCCTAACCCTAACCCTAACCCTAACCCTAACCCTAAACTTGGATTGTTCTTGTGGTGTTCATTCATCCTAACCCTAACCCTAACCCTAACCCTAACCCTAACCCTAACCCTAACCCTAACCCTAACCCTAACCCTAATCTTGGATTGTTCTTGCGGTGTTCATTCATCCTAACCCTAACCCTAACCCTAACCCTAACCCTAACCCTAACCCTAACCCTAACCCTAACCCTATTCTTGGATTGTTCTTGTAGTGTTCATT
>NW_028113127.1:415000-420000 GCF_964234715.1 Podarcis melisellensis | reverse complement strand
ACCCTAATCTTGGATTGTTCTTGCGGTGTTCATTCATCCTAAACCTAACCCTAACCCTAACCCTAACCCTAACCCTAACCCTATTCTTGGATTGTTCTTGCGGTGTTCATTCACCCTAACCCTAACCCTAACCCTAACCCTAACCCTAACCCTAACCCTAACCCTAACCCTAACCCTAACCCTAACCCTAACCCTAACCCTATTCTTGGATTGTTCTTGCGGTGTTCATTCACCCTAACCCTAACCCTAACCCTAACCCTAACCCTAACCCTAACCCTATCCCTAACCCTAACCCTAACCCTAACCCTAACCCTAACCATAACCCTATCCCTAATCTTGGATTGTTCTTGCGGTGTTCATTCACCCTAACCCTAACCCTAACCCTAACCCTAACCCTAACCCTAACCCTAACCCTAACCCTAACCCTAACCCTAACCCTAACCCTAACCCTAAACTTGGATTGTTCTTGTGGTGTTCATTCATCCTAACCCTAACCCTAACCCTAACCCTAACCCTAACCCTAACCCTAACCCTAATCTTGGATTGTTCTTGCGGTGTTCATTCATCCTAACCCTAACCCTAACCCTAACCCTAACCCTAACCCTAACCCTAACCCTAACCCTAACCCTAACCCTAACCCTAACCCTAACCCTAACCCTAACCCTAACCCTATTCTTGGATTGTTCTTGTAGTGTTCATTCATCCTAACCCTAACCCTAACCCTAACCCTAACCCTAACCCTAACCCTAACCCTAACCCTAACCCTAACCCTAACCCTAACCCTAGCCCTAATCTTGGATTGTTCTTGTGGTGTTCATTCACCCTAACCCTAACCCTAACCCTAACCCTAACCTTGGATTGTTCTTGTAGTGTTCATTCATCCTAACCCTAACCCTAACCCTAACCCTAACCCTAACCCTAACCCTAACCCTAACTCTAACCCTAACCCTAATCTTGGATTGTTCTTGCGGTGTTCATTCATCCTAACCCTAACCCTAACCCTAACCCTAACCCTAACCCTAACCCTAACCCTAACCCTAACCCTAACCCTAACCCTAACCCTATTCTTGGATTGTTCTTGCGGTGTTCATTCACCCTAACCCTAACCCTAACCCTAACCCTAACCCTAACCCTAACCCTATTCTTGGATTGTTCTTGCGGTGTTCATTCACCCTAACCCTAACCCTAACCCTTACCCTAACCCTAACCCTAACCCTAACCCTAACCCTAACCCTAATCCTAACCCTAACCCTAACCCTAACCCTAACCCTAACCCTAACCCTATTCTTGGATTGTTCTTGCGGTGTTCATTCACCCTAACCCTAACCCTAACCCTAACCCTAACCCTAACCCTAACCCTAACCTTAACCCTAACCCTAACCCTAACCTTAACCCTAACCCTAACCCTAACCCTAACTCTAACCCTAACCCTAACCCTAACCCTAACCCTAACCCTAACCCTAACCCTAACCCTAACCCTAACCCTAATCTTGGATTGTTCTTGTAGTGTTCATTCATCCTAACCCTGACCCTAACCCTAACCCTAACCCTAACCCTAACCCTAACCCTAACCGTAACCCTAATCTTGGATTGTTCTTCCGGTGTTCATTCACCCTAACCCTAACCCTAACCCTAACCCTAACCCTATTCTTGGATTGTTCTTGCGGTGTTCATTCACCCTAACCCTAACCCTAACCCTAACCCTAACCCTAACCCTAACCCTAACCCTAATCTTGGATTGTTCTTGTGGTGTTCATTCATCCTAACCCTAACCCTAACCCTAACCCTAACCCTAACCCTAACCCTAACCCTAATCTTGGATTGTTCTTGCGGTGTTCATTCACCCTAACCCTAACCCTAACCCTAACCCTAACCCTAACCCTAACCCTAACCCTAACTCTATTCTTGGATTGTTCTTGGGGTGTTCATTCACCCTAACCCTAACCCTAACCCTAACCCTAACCCTAACCCTAACACTAACACTAACTCTAACCCTAACCCTAACCCTAACCCAAACCCTAACCCTTATCTTGGATTGTTCTTGTAGTGTTCATTCATCCTAACCCTAACCCTAACCCTAATCGTGGATTGTTCTTGAGGTGTTCATTCATCCTAAACCTAACCCTAACCCTAACCCTAACCCTAACCCTAACCCTAACCCTAACCCTAACCCTAAACCTAAACCTAAACCTAACCCTAACCCTAACCCTAACCCTAACCCTAACCCTAACACTAACCCTAACACTAACACTAACACTAACCCTTATCTTGGATTGTTCTTGCGGTGTTCATTCACCCTAACCCTAACCCTAACCCTAACCCTAACCCTAACCCTAACCCTAACCCTAACCCTATTCTTGGATTGTTCTTGCGGTGTTCATTCACCCTAACCCTAACCCTAACCCTAACCCTAACCCTAACCCTAACCCTAACCCTAATCTTGGATTGTTCTTGTAGTGTTCATTCATCCTAACCCTAACCCTAACCCTAACCCTAACCCTAACCCTAACCCTAACCCTAACCCTAACCCTAACCCTAACCCTAAGCCTAACCCTAACCCTAACCCTAACCCTAATCTTGGATTGTTCTTGCGGTGTTCATTCATCCTAAACCTAACCCTAACCCTAACCCTAACCCTAACCCTAACCCTATTCTTGGATTGTTCTTGCGGTGTTCATTCACCCTAACCCTAACCCTAACCCTAACCCTAACCCTAACCCTAACCCTAACCCTAACCCTAACCCTAACCCTAACCCTAACCCTAACCCTAACCCTAACCCTATTCTTGGATTGTTCTTGCGGTGTTCATTCACCCTAACCCTAACCCTAACCCTAACCCTAACCCTAACCCTAACCCTAACCCTATCCCTAACCCTAACCCTAACCCTAACCCTAACCCTAACCATAACCCTATCCCTAATCTTGGATTGTTCTTGCGGTGTTCATTCACCCTAACCCTAACCCTAACCCTAACCCTAACCCTAACCCTAACCCTAACCCTAACCCTAACCCTAACCCTAACCCTAACCCTAACCCTAAACTTGGATTGTTCTTGTGGTGTTCATTCATCCTAACCCTAACCCTAACCCTAACCCTAACCCTAACCCTAACCCTAACCCTAATCTTGGATTGTTCTTGCGGTGTTCATTCATCCTAACCCTAACCCTAACCCTAACCCTAACCCTAACCCTAACCCTAACCCTAACCCTAACCCTAACCCTAACCCTAACCCTAACCCTAACCCTAACCCTAACCCTATTCTTGGATTGTTCTTGTAGTGTTCATTCATCCTAACCCTAACCCTAACCCTAACCCTAACCCTAACCCTAACCCTAACCCTAACCCTAACCCTAGCCCTAATCTTGGATTGTTCTTGTGGTGTTCATTCACCCTAACCCTAACCCTAACCCTAACCCTAACCTTGGATTGTTCTTGTAGTGTTCATTCATCCTAACCCTAACCCTAACCCTAACCCTAACCCTAACCCTAACCCTAACCCTAACTCTAACCCTAACCCTAATCTTGGATTGTTCTTGCGGTGTTCATTCATCCTAACCCTAACCCTAACCCTAACCCTAACCCTAACCCTAACCCTAACCCTAACCCTAACCCTAACCCTAACCCTATTCTTGGATTGTTCTTGCGGTGTTCATTCACCCTAACCCTAACCCTAACCTTAACCCTAACCCTAACCCTAACCCTATTCTTGGATTGTTCTTGCGGTGTTCATTCACCCTAACCCTAACCCTAACCCTAACCCTAACCCTAACCCTAACCCTAACCCTATTCTTGGATTGTTCTTGCGGTGTTCATTCACCCTAACCCTAACCCTAACCCTTACCCTAACCCTAACCCTAACCCTAACCCTAACCCTAACCCTAATCCTAACCCTAACCCTAACCCTAACCCTAACCCTAACCCTATTCTTGGATTGTTCTTGCGGTGTTCATTCACCCTAACCCTAACCCTAACCCTAACCCTAACCCTAACCCTAACCCTAACCTTAACCCTAACCCTAACCCTAACCCTAACCCTAACCCTAACCCTAACCCTAACCCTAACCCTAACCCTAACCCTAACCCTAACCCTAACCCTAACCCTAACCCTAATCTTGGATTGTTCTTGTAGTGTTCATTCATCCTAACCCTGACCCTAACCCTAACCCTAACCCTAACCCTAACCCTAACCCTAACCGTAACCCTAATCTTGGATTGTTCTTCCGGTGTTCATTCACCCTAACCCTAACCCTAACCCTAACCCTAACCCTATTCTTGGATTGTTCTTGCGGTGTTCATTCACCCTAACCCTAACCCTAACCCTAACCCTAACCCTAACCCTAACCCTAACCCTAATCTTGGATTGTTCTTGTGGTGTTCATTCATCCTAACCCTAACCCTAACCCTAACCCTAACCCTAACCCTAACCCTAATCTTGGATTGTTCTTGCGGTGTTCATTCACCCTAACCCTAACCCTAACCCTAACCCTAACCCTAACCCTAACCCTAACCCTAACTCTATTCTTGGATTGTTCTTGGGGTGTTCATTCACCCTAACCCTAACCCTAACCCTAACCCTAACCCTAACACTAACACTAACTCTAACCCTAACCCTAACCCTAACCCAAACCCTAACCCTTATCTTGGATTGTTCTTGTAGTGTTCATTCATCCTAACCCTAACCCTAACCCTAATCGTGGATTGTTCTTGAGGTGTTCATTCATCCTAACCCTAACCCTAACCCTAACCCTAACCCTAACCCTAACCCTAACCCTAACCCTAACCCTAACCCTAACCCTAACCCTAAACCTAAACCTAAACCTAACCCTAACCCTAACCCTAACCCTAACCCTAACCCTAACACTAACCCTAACACTAACACTAACCCTTATCTTGGATTGTTCTTGCGGTGTTCATTCACCCTAACCCTAACCCTAACCCTAACCCTAACCCTAACCCTAACCCTAACCCTAACCCTATTCTTGGATTGTTCTTGCGGTGTTC
>NW_028113127.1:405000-410000 GCF_964234715.1 Podarcis melisellensis | reverse complement strand
GGTGTTCATTCATCCTAACCCTAACCCTAACCCTAACCCTAACCCTAACCCTAACCCTAACCCTAACCCTAACCCTAACCCTAACCCTAACCCTATTCTTGGATTGTTCTTGCGGTGTTCATTCACCCTAACCCTAACCCTAACCCTAACCCTAACCCTAACCCTAACCCTAACCCTAACCCTAACCCTATTCTTGGATTGTTCTTGCGGTGTTCATTCACCCTAACCCTAACCCTAACCCTAACCCTAACCCTAACCCTAACCCTAACCCTAACCCTATTCTTGGATTGTTCTTGCGGTGTTCATTCACCCTAACCCTAACCCTAACCCTAACCCTAACCCTAACCCTAACCCTAACCCTAACCCTAACCCTAATCTTGGATTGTTCTGGCGGTGTTCATTCATCCTAACCCTAACCCTAACCCTAACCCTAACCCTAACCCTAATCTTGGATTGTTCTTGTAGTGTTCATTCACCCTAACCCTAACCCTAACCCTAACCCTAACCCTAACCCTAACCGTAATCTTGGATTGTTCTTGCGGTGTTCACTCATCCTAAACCTAACCCTAACCCTAACCCTAACCCTAACCCTAACCCTAACCCTAATCTTGGATTGTTCTTGCGGTGTTCATTCATCCTAACCCTAACCCTAACCCTAACCCTAACCCTAACCCTAACCCTAACCCTAACCCTAACCCTAACCCTAATCTTGGATTGTTCTTGTGGTGTTCATTCATCCTAACCCTAACCCTAACCCTAACCCTAACCCTAACCCTAACCCTAACCCTAACCCTAACCCTAACCCTAATCTTGGATTGTTCTTGCGGTGTTCATTCACCCTAACCCTAACCCTAACCCTAACCCTAACCCTAACCCTAACCCTAATCTTGGATTGTTCTTGCGGTGTTCATTCACCCTAACCCTAACCCTAACCCTAACCCTAACCCTAACCCTAACCCTAACCCTAACCTTGGATTGTTCTTGTAGTGTTCATTCATCCTAACCCTAACACTAACCCTAACCCTAACCCTAATCTTGGATTGTTCTTGCGGTGTGCATTCATCCTAACCCTAACCCTAACCCTAACCCTAACCCTAACCCTAACCCTAACCCTAACCCTATTCTTGGATTGTTCTTGTAGTGTTCATTCATCCTAACCCTAACCCTAACCCTAACCCTAACCCTAACCCTAACCCTAATCTTGGATTGTTCTTGCGGTGTTCATTCATCCTAACCCTAACCCTAACCCTAACCCTAACCCTAACCCTAACCCTAACCCTAACCCAATTCTTGGATTGTTCTTGCGGTGTTCATTCACCCTAACCCTAACCCTAACCCTAACCCTAACACTAACCCTATTCTTGGATTGTTCTTGCGGTGTTCATTCACCCTAACCCTAACCCTAACCCTAACCCTAACCCTAACCCTAACCCTAACCCTAACCCTAACCCTAACCCTAACCCTAATCTTGGATTGTTCTTGCGGTGTTCATTCATCCTAACCCTAACCCTAACCCTAACCCTAACCCTAACCCTAACCCTAACCCTAACCCTAATCTTGGATTGTTCTTGTAGTGTTCATTCATCCTAACCCTAACCCTAACCCTAACCCTAACCCTAACCCTAACCCTAACCCTAACCCTAACCCTAACCCTAACCCTAACCCTAACCCTAACCCTAACCCTAACCCTAACCCTAACCCTAATCTTGGATTGTTCTTGCGGTGTTCATTCATCCTAAACCTAACCCTAACCCTAACCCTAACCCTAACCCTAACCCTAACCCTATTCTTGGATTGTTCTTGCGGTGTTCATTCACCCTAACCCTAACCCTAACCCTAACCCTAACCCTAACCCTAACCCTAACCCTAACCCTAACCCTAACCCTAACCCTAACCCTAACCCTATTCTTGGATTGTTCTTGCGGTGTTCATTCACCCTAACCCTAACCCTAACCCTAACCCTAACCCTAACCCTAACCCTAACCCTAACCCTAACCCTAACCCTAACCCTAACCCTAATCTTGGATTGTTCTTGCGGTGTTCATTCATCCTAAACCTAACCCTAACCCTAACCCTAACCCTAACCCTATTCTTGGATTGTTCTTGCGGTGTTCATTCACCCTAACCCTAACCCTAACCCTAACCCTAACCCTATTCTTGGATTGTTCTTGCGGTGTTCATTCACCCTAACCCTAACCCTAACCCTAACCCTAACCCTAACCCTAACCCTAACCCTAACCGTAATCTTGGATTGTTCTTGCGGTGTTCACTCATCCTAACCCTAACCCTAACCCTAACCCTAACCCTAACCCTAACCCTAACCCTAACCCTAACCCTAATCTTGGATTGTTCTTGCGGTGTTCATTCATCCTAACCCTAACCCTAACCCTAACCCTAACCCTAACCCTAACCCTAACCCTAACCCTAACCCTAACCCTAACCCTAATCTTGGATTGTTCTTGTGGTGTTCATTCATCCTAACCCTAACCCTAACCCTAACCCTAACCCTAACCCTAACCCTAACCCTAACCCTAACCCTAACCCTAATCTTGGATTGTTCTTGCGGTGTTCATTCACCCTAACCCTAACCCTAACCCTAACCCTAACCCTAACCCTAACCCTAACCCTAACCCTAACCCTAATCTTGGATTGTTCTTGCAGTGTTCATTCACCCTAACCCTAACCCTAACCCTAACCCTAACCCTAACCCTAACCCTAACCCTAACCTTGGATTGTTCTTGTAGTGTTCATTCATCCTAACCCTAACACTAACCCTAACCCTAACCCTAATCTTGGATTGTTCTTGCGGTGTTCATTCATCCTAACCCTAACCCTAACCCTAACCCTAACCCTAACCCTAACCCTAACCCTAACCCTAACCCTAACCCTAACCCTAACCCTAATCTTGGATTGTTCTTGCGGTGTTCATTCATCCTAACCCTAACCCTAACCCTAACCCTAACCCTAACCCAATTCTTGGATTGTTCTTGCGGTGTTCATTCACCCTAACCCTAACCCTAACCCTAACCCTAACACTAACCCTATTCTTGGATTGTTCTTGCGGTGTTCATTCACCCTAACCCTAACCCTAACCCTAACCCTAACCCTAACCCTAACCCTAACCCTAACCCTAACCCTAACCCTAATCTTGGATTGTTCTTGCGGTGTTCATTCATCCTAACCCTAACCCTAACCCTAACCCTAACCCTAACCCTAACCCTAACCCTAACCCTAACCCTAATCTTGGATTGTTCTTGTAGTGTTCATTCATCCTAACCCTAACCCTAACCCTAACCCTAACTCTAACCCTAACCCTAACCCTAACCCTAACCCTAACCCTAACCCTAACCCTAATCTTGGATTGTTCTTGCGGTGTTCATTCATCCTAAACCTAACCCTAACCCTAACCCTAACCCTAACCCTATTCTTGGATTGTTCTTGCGGTGTTCATTCACCCTAACCCTAACCCTAACCCTAACCCTAACCCTAACCCTAACCCTAACCCTAACCCTAACCCTAACCCTAACCCTAACCCTAACCCTAACCCTAACCCTAACCCTAACCCTAACCCTAACCCTAACCCTAACCCTAACCCTATTCTTGGATTGTTCTTGCGGTGTTCATTCACCCTAACCCTAACCCTAACCCTAACCCTAACCCTAACCCTAACCCTAACCCTAACCCTAACCCTATTCTTGGATTGTTCTTGCGGTGTTCATTCACCCTAACCCTAACCCTAACCCTAACCCTAACCCTAACCCTAACCCTAACCCTAACCCTAACCCTATTCTTGGATTGTTCTTGCGGTGTTCATTCACCCTAACCCTAACCCTAACCCTAACCCTAACCCTAACCCTAACCCTAACCCTAACCCTATTCTTGGATTGTTCTTGCGGTGTTCATTCACCCTAACCCTAACCCTAACCCTAACCCTAACCCTAACCCTAACCCTAACCCTAACCCTAACCCTATTCTTGGATTGTTCTTGCGGTGTTCATTCACCCTAACCCTAACCCTAACCCTAACCCTAACCCTAACCCTAACCCTAACCCTAACCCTATTCTTGGATTGTTCTTGCGGTGTTCATTCACCCTAACCCTAACCCTAACCCTAACCCTAACCCTAACCCTAACCCTAACCCTAACCCTAACCCTAATCTTGGATTGTTCTGGCGGTGTTCATTCATCCTAACCCTAACCCTAACCCTAACCCTAACCCTAACCCTAATCTTGGATTGTTCTTGTAGTGTTCATTCACCCTAACCCTAACCCTAACCCTAACCCTAACCCTAACCCTAACCGTAATCTTGGATTGTTCTTGCGGTGTTCACTCATCCTAAACCTAACCCTAACCCTAACCCTAACCCTAACCCTAACCCTAACCCTAATCTTGGATTGTTCTTGCGGTGTTCATTCATCCTAACCCTAACCCTAACCCTAACCCTAACCCTAACCCTAACCCTAACCCTAACCCTAACCCTAACCCTAATCTTGGATTGTTCTTGTGGTGTTCATTCATCCTAACCCTAACCCTAACCCTAACCCTAACCCTAACCCTAACCCTAACCCTAACCCTAACCCTAACCCTAATCTTGGATTGTTCTTGCGGTGTTCATTCACCCTAACCCTAACCCTAACCCTAACCCTAACCCTAACCCTAACCCTAATCTTGGATTGTTCTTGCGGTGTTCATTCACCCTAACCCTAACCCTAACCCTAACCCTAACCCTAACCCTAACCCTAACCCTAACCTTGGATTGTTCTTGTAGTGTTCATTCATCCTAACCCTAACACTAACCCTAACCCTAACCCTAATCTTGGATTGTTCTTGCGGTGTGCATTCATCCTAACCCTAACCCTAACCCTAACCCTAACCCTAACCCTAACCCTAACCCTAACCCTATTCTTGGATTGTTCTTGTAGTGTTCATTCATCCTAACCCTAACCCTAACCCTAACCCTAACCCTAACCCTAACCCTAATCTTGGATTGTTCTTGCGGT
>NW_028113127.1:385000-390000 GCF_964234715.1 Podarcis melisellensis | reverse complement strand
CCCTAACCCTAACCCTAACCCTAACCCTAACCCTAACCCTAACCCTAACCCTAACCCTAACCCTAACCCTAACCCTAACCCTAACCCTAATCTTGGATTGTTCTTGCGGTGTTCATTCACCCTAACCCTAACCCTAACCCTAACCCTAACCCTAACCCTAACCCTAACCCTAACCCTAATCTTGGATTGTTCTTGTGGTGTTCATTCATCCTAACCCTAACCCTAACCCTAACCCTAACCCTAACCCTAACCCTAACCCTAACCCTAACCCTAACCCTAACCCTAATCTTGGATTGTTCTTGCGGTGTTCATTCATCCTAAACCTAACCCTAACCCTAACTCGAACGCTAACCCTAACCCTAACCCTAACCCTAACCCCATCCCTAACCCTAACCCTAACCCTAACCCTAACCCTAATCTTGGATTGTTCTTGTGGTGTTCATTCATCCTAACCCTAACCCTAACCCTAACCCTAACCCTAACCCTAACCCTAACCCTACCCTAACCCTAACCCTAACCCTAACCCTAACCCTAACCCTATTCTTGGATTGTTCTTGCGGTGTTCATTCACCCTAACCCTAACCCTAACCCTAACCCTAACCCTAACCCTAATCCTAACCCTAACCCTAACCCTAACCCTATTCTTGGATTGTTCTTGCGGTGTTCATTCACCCTAACCCTAACCCTAACCCTAACCCTAACCCTAACCCTAACCCTAACCCTAACCCTATTCTTGGATTGTTCTTGCGGTGTTCATTCACCCTAACCCTAACCCTAACCCTAACCCTAACCCTAACCCTAACCCTAACCCTAAACTTGGATTGTTCTTGTGGTGTTCATTGATCCTAACCCTAACCCTAACCCTAACCCTAACCCTAACCCTAATCCTAACCCTAACCCTAACCCTAACCCTAACCCTAACCCTAACCCTAACCCTAACCCTAACCCTAATCTTGGATTGTTCTTGCGGTGTTCATTCATCCTAACCCTAACCCTAACCCTAACCCTAACCCTAACCCTAACCCTAACCCTAACCCTAACCCTAACCCTATTCTTGGATTGTTCTTGTAGTGTTCATTCATCCTAACCCTAACCCTAACCCTAACCCTAACCCTAACCCTAACCCTAACCCTAACCCTAACCCTAACCCTAACCCTAATCTTGGATTGTTCTTGTAGTGTTCATTCATCCTAACCCTAACCCTAACCCTAACACTAACACTAACACTAACCCTAACCCTAATCTTGGATTGTTCTTGCGGTGTTCATTCATCCTAACCCTAACCCTAACCCTAACCCTAACCCTAACCCTAACCCTAACCCTAACCCTAACCCTAACCCTAACCCTATTCTTGGATTGTTCTTGCAGTGTTCATTCACCCTAACCCTAACCCTAACCCTAACCCTAACCCTAACCCTAACCCTAACCCTATTCTTGGATTGTTCTTGCGGTGTTCATTCACCCTAACCCTAACCCTAACCCTAACCCTAACACTAACCCTAACCCTAACCCTAACCCTAATCTTGGATTGTTCTTGCGGTGTTCATTCATCCTAACCCTAACCCTAACCCTAACCCTAACCCTAACCCTAACCCTATTCTTGGATTGTTCTTGCGGTGTTCATTCACCCTAACCCTAACCCTAACCCTAACCCTAACCCTATTCTTGGATTGTTCTTGCGGTGTTCATTCACCCTAACCCTAACCCTAACCCTAACCCTAACCCTAACCCTAACCCTAACCCTAATCCTAACCCTAACCCTAACCCTAATCTTGGATTGTTCTGGCGGTGTTCATTCATCCTAACCCTAACCCTAACCCTAACCCTAACCCTAACCCTAACCCTAACCCTAATCTTGGATTGTTCTTGTAGTGTTCATTCACCCTAACCCTAACCCTAACCCTAACCCTAACCCTAACCCTAACCCTAACCCTAACCGTAATCTTGGATTGTTCTTGCGGTGTTCACTCATCCTAAACCTAACCCTAACCCTAACCCTAACCCTAACCCTAACCCTAACCCTAACCCTAACCCTAACCCTAACCCTAACCCTAACCCTAACCCTAACCCTAATCTTGGATTGTTCTTGCGGTGTTCATTCATCCTAACCCTAACCCTAACCCTAACCCTAACCCTAACCCTAACCCTAACCCTAACCCTAACCCTAACCCTAACCCTAACCCTAATCTTGGATTGTTCTTGTGGTGTTCATTCATCCTAACCCTAACCCTAACCCTAACCCTAACCCTAACCCTAACCCTAACCCTAACCCTAATCTTGGATTGTTCTTGCGGTGTTCATTCACCCTAACCCTAACCCTAACCCTAACCCTAACCCTAACCCTAACCCTAATCTTGGATTGTTCTTGCGGTGTTCATTCACCCTAACCCTAACCCTAACCCTAACCCTAACCCTAACCCTAACCCTAACCCTAACCCTAACCCTAACCCTAACCTTGGATTGTTCTTGTAGTGTTCATTCATCCTAACCCTAACACTAACCCTAACCCTAACCCTAATCTTGGATTGTTCTTGCGGTGTTCATTCATCCTAACCCTAACCCTAACCCTAACCCTAACCCTAACCCTAACCCTAACCCTAACCCTAACCCTAACCCTAACCCTAACGCTATTCTTGGATTGTTCTTGTAGTGTTCATTCATCCTAACCCTAACCCTAACCCTAACCCTAACCCTAACCCTAACCCTAATCTTGGATTGTTCTTGCGGTGTTCATTCATCCTAACCCTAACCCTAACCCTAACCCTAACCCTAACCCTAACCCAATTCTTGGATTGTTCTTGCGGTGTTCATTCACCCTAACCCTAACCCTAACCCTAACCCTAACACTAACCCTATTCTTGGATTGTTCTTGCGGTGTTCATTCACCCTAACCCTAACCCTAACCCTAACCCTAACCCTAACCCTAACCCTAACCCTAACCCTAACCCTAATCTTGGATTGTTCTTGCGGTGTTCATTCATCCTAACCCTAACCCTAACCCTAACCCTAACCCTAACCCTAACCCTAACCCTAACCCTAATCTTGGATTGTTCTTGTAGTGTTCATTCATCCTAACCCTAACCCTAACCCTAACCAACCCTAACCCTAACCCTAACCCTAACCCTAACCCTAACCCTAACCCTAACCCTAACCCTAACCCTAACCCTAACCCTAACCCTAATCTTGGATTGTTCTTGCGGTGTTCATTCATCCTAACCCTAACCCTAACCCTAACCCTAACCCTAACCCTAACCCTAACCCTAATCTTGGATTGTTCTTGTAGTGTTCATTCATCCTAACCCTAACCCTAACCCTAACCAACCCTAACCCTAACCCTAACCCTAACCCTAACCCTAACCCTAACCCTAACCCTAACCCTAACCCTAACCCTAACCCTAACCCTAACCCTAATCTTGGATTGTTCTTGCGGTGTTCATTCATCCTAAACCTAACCCTAACCCTAACCCTAACCCTAACCCTATTCTTGGATTGTTCTTGCGGTGTTCATTCACCCTAACCCTAACCCTAACCCTAACCCTAACCCTAACCCTAACCCTATTCTTGGATTGTTCTTGCGGTGTTCATTCACCCTAACCCTAACCCTAACCCTAACCCTAACCCTAACCCTAACTCTAACCCTAACCCTAACCCTAACCCTAACCCTAACCCTAACCCTAACCCTAACCCTAACCCTAATCTTGGATTGTTCTTCCGGTGTTCATTCATCCTAAACCTAACCCTAACCCTAACCCTAACCCTAACCCTATTCTTGGATTGTTCTTGCGGTGTTCATTCACCCTAACCCTAACCCTAACCCTAACCCTAACCCTAACCCTATTCTTGGATTGTTCTTGCGGTGTTCATTCACCCTAACCCTAACCCTAACCCTAACCCTAACCCTAACCCTAACCCTAACCGTAATCTTGGATTGTTCTTGCGGTGTTCACTCATCCTAAACCTAACCCTAACCCTAACCCTAACCCTAACCCTAACCCTAACCCTAACCCTAACCCTAACCCTAACCCTAACCCTAACCCTAACCCTAACCCTAATCTTGGATTGTTCTTGCGGTGTTCATTCATCCTAACCCTAACCCTAACCCTAACCCTAACCCTAACCCTAACCCTAACCCTAACCCTAACCCTAACCCTAACCCTAACCCTAATCTTGGATTGTTCTTGTGGTGTTCATTCATCCTAACCCTAACCCTAACCCTAACCCTAACCCTAACCCTAACCCTAACCCTAACCCTAACCCTTACCCTAACCCTAACCCTAATCTTGGATTGTTCTTGCGGTGTTCATTCACCCTAACCCTAACCCTAACCCTAACCCTAACCCTAACCCTAACCCTAACCCTAACCCTAACCCTAATCTTGGATTGTTCTTGCGGTGTTCATTCACCCTAACCCTAACCCTAACCCTAACCCTAACCCTAACCCTAACCCTAACCCTAACCCTAACCTTGGATTGTTCTTGTAGTGTTCATTCATCCTAACCCTAACACTAACCCTAACCCTAACCCTAATCTTGGATTGTTCTTGCGGTGTTCATTCATCCTAACCCTAACCCTAACCCTAACCCTAACCCTAACCCTAACCCTAACCCTAACCCTAACCCTAACCCTATTCTTGGATTGTTCTTGTAGTGTTCATTCATCCTAACCCTAACCCTAACCCTAACCCTAACCCTAACCCTAACCCTAACCCTAACCCTAACCCTAACCCTAATCTTGGATTGTTCTTGCGGTGTTCATTCATCCTAACCCTAACCCTAACCCTAACCCTAACCCTAACCCTAACCCAATTCTTGGATTGTTCTTGCGGTGTTCATTCACCCTAACCCTAACCCTAACCCTAACCCTAACACTAACCCTATTCTTGGATTGTTCTTGCGGTGTTCATTCACCCTAACCCTAACCCTAACCCTAACCCTAACCCTAACCCTAACCCTAACCCTAACCCTAACCCTAATCTTGGATTGTTCTTGCGGTGTTCATTC
>NW_028113127.1:362500-365000 GCF_964234715.1 Podarcis melisellensis | reverse complement strand
ACCCTAACCCTAACCCTAACCATATTCTTGGATTGTTCTTGCGGTGTTCATTCACCCTAACCCCAACCCTAACCCTAACCCGAACCCGAACCCGAACCCTAATCTTGGATTGTTCTTGCGGTGTTCATTCATCCTAACCCTAACCCTAACCCTAACCCTAACCCTAACCCTAACCCTAATCTTGGATTGTTCTTGCGGTGTTCATTCACCCTAATCCTAACCCTAACCCTAACCCTAACCCTAACCCCAACCCTAACCCTAACCCTAACCCTAACCCTAACCCTAACCCTAACCCTAACCCTAATCTTGGATTGTTCTTGCGGTGTTCATTCATCCTAACCCTAACCCTAACCCTAACCCTAACCCTAACCCTAACCCTAACCCTAACCCTAATCTTGGATTGTTCTTGCGGTGTTCATTCACCCTAATCCTAACCCTAACCCTAACCCTAACCCTAACCCCAACCCTAACCCTAACCCTAACCCTAACCCTAACCCTAACCCTAACCCTAACCCTAACCCTAACCCTAACCCTAATCTTGGATTGTTCTTGTGGTGTTCATTCATCCTAACCCTAACCCTAACCCTAACCCTAACCCTAACCCTAACCCTAACCCTAACCCTAACCCTAACCCTAACCCTAACCCTAACCCTAACCCTAACCCTAACCCTAACCCTAACCCTACCCTAACCCTAACCCTAACCCTAACCCTAACCCTAATCTTGGATTGTTCTTGTGGTGTTCATTAATCCTAACCCTAACCCTAACCCTAACCCTAACCCTAACCCTAACCCTAACCCTAACCCTAACCCTAACCCTAATCTTGGTTCTTGCGGTGTTCATTCACCCTAACCCTAACCCTAACCCTAACCCTAATCTTGGATTGTTCTTGTAGTGTTCATTCATCCTAACCCTAACCCTAACCCTAACCCTAACCCTAACCCTAACCCTAACCCTAACCCTAACCCTAACCCTAATCTTGGATTGTTCTTGCGGTGTTCATTCATCCTAACCCTAACCCTAACCCTAACCCTATTCTTGCATTGTTCTTGCGGTGTTCATTCACCCTAACCCTAACCCTAACCCTAACCCTAACCCTAACCCTAACCCTAACCCTAATCCTAACCCTAACCCTAACCCTAACCCTATTCTTTGATTGTTCTTGCGGTGTTCATTCACCCTAACCCTAACCCTAACCCTAACCCTAACCCTAAGCCTAACCCTAACCCTACCCTAACCCTAACCCTAACCCTAACCCTAACCCTAACCCTAATCCTAACCCTAACCCTATTCTTGGATTGTTCTTGCGGTGTTCATTCACCCTAACCCTAACCCTAACCCTAACCCTAATCCTAACCCTAACCCTAACCCTAACCCTAACCCTAACCCTAACCCTAACCCTAACCCTAACCCTAACCCTATTCTTGGATTGTTCTTGCGGTGTTCATTCACCCTAACCCTAACCCTAACCCTAACCCTAACCCTAACCCTAACCCTAACCCTAATCTTGGATTGTTCTTGTGGTGTTCATTCATCCTAACCCTAACCCTAACCCTAACCCTAACCCTAACCCTAACCCTAACCCTAACCCTAACCCTAACCCTAACCCTAACCCTAACCCTAACCCTAACCCTAACCCTAACCCTAATCTTGGATTGTTCTTGCGGTGTTCATTCACCCTAACCCTAACCCTAACCCTCACCCTCACCCTCACCCTAACCCTAACCCTAACCCTAACCCTAACCCTAACCCTAACCCTAACCCTAACCCTAAGCTTGGATTGTTCTTGCGGCGTTCATTCACCCTAACCCTAACCCTAACCCTAACCCTAACCCTAACCCTAACCCTAACCCTAATCTTGGATTGTTCTTGCGTTGTTCATTCACCCTAACCCTAACCCTAACCCTAACCCTAACCCTAACCCTAACCCTCACCCTCACCCTCACCCTAACCCTAACCCTAACCCTAACCCTAACCCTAACCCTAACCCTAACCCTAAGCTTGGATTGTTCTTGCGGCGTTCATTCACCCTAACCCTAACCCTAACCCTAACCCTAACCCTAACCCTAACCCTAACCCTAACCCTAACCCTAATCTTGGATTGTTCTTGCGGTGTTCATTCATCCTAAACCTAACCCTAACCCTAACTCGAACGCTAACCCTAACCCTAACCCTAACCCCAACCCTAACCCTAACCCTAACCCTAACCCTAACCCTAACCCTAACCCTAACCCAACCCTAACCCTAATCTTGGATTGTTCTTGTGGTGTTCATTCATCCTAACCCTAACCCTAACCCTAACCCTAACCCTAACCCTAACCCTAACCCTAACCCTAACCCTAACCCTACCCTAACCCTAACCCTAACCCTAACCCTAACCCTAACCCTAACCCTAACCCTAACCCTATTCTTGGATTGTTCTTGCGGTGTTCATTCACCCTAACCCTAACCCTAACCCTAACCCTAACCCTAATCCTAACCCTAACCCTAACCCGAACCC
>NW_028113127.1:280000-290000 GCF_964234715.1 Podarcis melisellensis | reverse complement strand
TCCTAACCCTAACCCTAACCCTAACCCTATTCTTGGATTGTTCTTGCGGTGTTCATTCACCCTAACCCTAACCCTAACCCTAACCCTAACCCTAACCCTAACCCTAACCCTAATCTTGGATTGTTCTTGTGGTGTTCATTCATCCTAACCCTAACCCTTACCCTAACCCTAACCCTTACCCTAACCCTAACCCTAACCCTAACCCTAACCCTAACCCTAACCCTAACCCTAACCCTAACCCTAACCCTAATCTTGGATTGTTCTTGCGGTGTTCATTCACCCTCACCCTTGTTACCGGACAAATCCGAGGGCTCCCTTGGACAAACAGAGACACCAACCAGAGCAAGTCAGAGCAAAACAGCAGCCAGTAGGCTTGGTCTTTATTAGAAGAAAGACTGTCGCGACAGGGCTCCCACCGCCCACGAGGTGAAGCAAAATGGAAGCCCCGAACAAAAGAAGACCCTAACTTTTATTAGTTACTAATCCCCAAACTACACCCCCAGAATTACATCACATCTACATCATGATTACATTAAAATTAGGAGGAGTCGAGGAGGGGCTACACAGGTAATCCGAGTGTCCTGACACCTGGCCGGAGCCTCCTGCCTCCTCCCCACATGAGTCAATTTCAAGAACAAAAGGAGAAGGGTGAAGTTTCCTGCCCCCTGAGGGGAATCCGGTCAGTGTCCTTTGTACAAGTCTGGGTGGAATACACTAAAAGGTGCAGCTTGATTGTGTTCTTGATAGTCTCCTGTCTGGACTCATCACGATGGCTATCAAGGTAATCACGCCAGCCGGGGGGGAATCGCTGTGTACGTGACTGCTCGGTCAGGAGATTATGGTTACCCAGCGTCATGTCACCCCCCTTTGGTAGTCCTTTGGATATGTAGTAAAATAAAAGTGGTCCGATAAAAATCCGTCGTACGGTTGATTTTTAACGAATATAAAACGGCGAATACTTTGAAGTTCAAACCAACCCCAAGTTCAGGAAACAATGTAGCAAGCTCTTGATTGGATTAGTCACGGTTGAGTGAATTCGGAAACGTTGTATCAGTGAGCTGTCAAACAGGGACACACCGAATGGCGGCTGCAGTACCAGCGCAGTCGCCACCAGGGGCGCTGTTCGCTAATGCTCATTGGTTGAAGCGGCTGTCGAGTGATCCAGAGTTCAGTCGCCAGGTCTACCCACGTTAAGAATAGGACGATGCGGAGCGCTAGAGTGGAAAGCCGTCAGGCTAGCGCTTCCTTATTTACGGAAGGCTTTTGGGAAGGTGACCCTCTAAAGGGACATCTCCAGGGCTGGGGGGGGAGATGCGTGTACGTGTGAGTGTGGTGCTTGTGTAATACACGTGACAAATGTGGGGGGGGGTGGTTTCCGGTGACAGTTCCCCCCTTCGGAGATAAGATTGCGAAGGTAGGTAAACCGCGCAATCCTTCTCTCCGCACAATCAATAAAAGTCTGATATGTCATACCTAGGGTCTGGGCTGCGGAAGTCCTTCAGGGGTCCCATTTCGGTGAGGTTCGACCGGGTTCCGGGTGCTGATGGTCCATAGGTGGTTGCTAGTCGCGGGCGATGGGTTGGAAGGCAAGAGCCGCAGGTTTGACGGCACACCGGGAAACAGTGGATAGTGCAGCAGAAGACAGCAACGCAAATGGTTACAGTAATGAGGATGAGGAGTCCGTTCCCTAGAAGTTGTTTTATCCAGCCTGTGCCAGGCAGCCAGCTCCACAACTGGGTGTCTGACAGCCCTTCGTGTTGGATGTCTTTAAGCTCGTCTGTTAATCTATGAATGTTGTTGAGGTGTCCGGTAATATTAAGGGTTTGGTCGGACACGTGGGTGCAGCACTCGGTTCCGACAAGGGCACAAACGCCTCCTGTCGAGGCAAGAACGTAGTCCAAAGCAAGGCGGTTCTGTATCGCGGTCTGCCTGACTTCCGTTAATTCCGTCAGGATAGACTGAGTGGCCGCATTGGATTCTTCCATGAAATTTAGTAAGATGTCCGTTAATTTAAGGATATCAACGTGGTTGGAGCCGGCTCCGTACGCAGGGAAAAGAGCCCGGCCATAAGTCTCGCTGTTGGCGGCTACGTCAGAGAGTTGTGACAAGTCTTTTGCCCTTTTGTTCCGCCTCCTCCCGGGGGGTAGGTCTTGAGTGACGCGGACTCCAGGTAAGATTAGGCCAAGGTAACAAGTGCCGCGGGAGTGGGGACTGGCCCATACGTAGCCGCGGTGGCCACAAACCCAGAACAATCCTTGTAAGCATGAGTCTATGCGGCCGGTGAGGAAGGTGCGGAAGAAGCACTGGGTAACCGGGGAGGGGCTCCAGGAGTCGGGCAAGGTCATAACGCGTTTCCATGCAGACGTTAAGGTGGGGTGGATAGAGGGGTTGCCTTGGTGCCATAGGGTAATTTTGCCATTTAAGGTAATGTCAATGGTGTACTTACAGGTGCTCTCGCCGATAATTTTGTCGTTCCCACTGAACTTCCGGCAAAGGTCACCTGCTGTAGGTCCGGTTAGGTAGATGTACTGGTGGGTCAAGTTCACAGCGGTCAGGTTCCAGGATCGCACGTCAGCGGAGAGATGTTGTTGCAGGGTGAGAGGTACTCCTAGAAATGGTATGCCACTGTGAAGGTGTGCGGGAGCGTTGGCACAGATCCAGCACTCCTTGGTTGTTGTCTGTCTTGCAATTTGAGAGATTAATTTCACATAGGTGTTGGAATGCCAAGTGGACAAAAAGTCATTATTGTTGGAGTTTTCGGATACTGACAGTTCCCCCCTTTGTCGAGGTGCGGTACCCGCGGGGTGAAGTGGATCTTGGCGGAGTAGGTAGGTGAGGTTTGTGGTGAGACCTCCACATCTTTGGGGTCCAGTAGTGTCCCATTCCGCTGGGGGTGTAACTGAGTGGTGCCAGCCTTCGAGGTACGCTTTCCCGTCCCAATCGGAGGCGAGTCCGATGTCCCAGACGCAGCAGTACCTTCGGAGGCAAACTCCCTGTAGGATGGTTTGGCGGGGAGCGGAGTCCACGCGTTGGCAGTAAAATCCATGAATCAGATGGTCTGTGGGGTGATTTCTGTCAGTGTAAACTGACTCACCACCGCCATTGTCAAGAAGTGACCAGTTCAAGGGTTGTTGAGGGGTACCATCAGAGAAGAGTACGTAGGAACCATTGAGGCAGTGGGCTCGGTTCCAAGAGTCATCTTTGGTGAGGATGAGTTTGCCAAGTGGCGTGTAAGAGGGCGAGCGTATAAAAAGTTCCCAAGTTTGGTGAGTGGCAAGTGTCGGTAATATGGTATGTCGAAGGAGAACACGGGTTTCGGGTAAGCAGAAATCGAAATCCCCCAGGCGGTCCGGTGTTCCCCTTTTCACCATATCAACAATTCCAAAGTCCAGATATTTGTATTCCATTTGCAATCCTGGGCATGAGCCGTGGGTGGTTATGGTGTGTTGTGCTAAGGTAGAGGTGATAGAAAGGGCGAGCAGGGTGGGTATGGTAATTGCCATTGTGTATGGTGGCCGTCAAACGAAACTGTCAAACTGCGGAGCTGAAGACTGGAGCTGTCAAACTGAGCTGTCAAACTGCGGAGCTTTCAAACGGCGGAGCTGTCAAACTGAGCTGTCAAACTGCGGAGCTGTCAAACGGCGGGCGTATGTTTTCGGAGTTTGAGTCGAATTGGGGTTGGTCGTGGTCGTTGGCCGTGATTATTTCAGAGGTCCAATGGCTCGATGTGTCAGGTCCGGTCTGTTGGGCTCGGTTCGTGCCCCGATCTGGTCCGGTCTGTTGGGCCCGATTTGTGCCCCGATCTGGTCCGGTCTGTTGGGCCCGATTCGTGCCCCGATCTGGTCCGGTCTGTTGGTCCTCGTCGATGCTGTTGTCGTCGTCTGCTGGTCGGGCGGGTGTATCGTAGGGCGAGTCGTCCACTGTGGGCTCGGGTGGAGAGGCGGGTTTGCAGCGGGTGTGGTGCAACCAGGCTGTCTTTTCTGCTACCTTAACGGAAGTTGGAGTGGTTAAAAGTACTTGGTAGGGGCCCTCCCAAGTGGGCTGTAGGGGTACCTTTTGGTAAGTTTTTGCTAGTATCCAATCGCCTGGTTGGTACGGGTGGATGTTTTCATCTAGAGGGATGTTTTGGCCTGAGGCTGCGTACCTGTGGAGAGTTATGAGTTGCTTTTGGAGTTGTATTACGTATTTAGTTAATTCTGACTCGCCTACTTCTAGTTCTGATGTCGGAAATCTGGTGTTATATACAGGGGAGGGTCGGCCGAATAGTAATTCGTAGGGAGATAGTTTCAGTTTTCCGCGTGGGCAGGCTCTCAAATTATGCAAAACTAATGGAAGGGCATTTACCCATTTGATGCCGGATTCTTTGCAAAGTTTTCCTAGCTGTAATTTAAGTTGCTGGTTCATTCGTTCGACTTGTCCCGAGGAAGGAGGATGGTATGGGGTATGTAATTTCCATTTGATCCCTAGGGCAGTGGAGACTTGTCGGATTATGTCTGAAGTGAAGTGTGAACCCCTATCGCTGTCTATATGTCTAGGCACTCCAAAGCGGGGTATGATTTCTTGAATCAGAGTTTTTGCAACAATGTGTGCAGTTGTTCTGCGAGTGGGAAAACATTCTATCCACCCAGTCAATTGATCAATGATTACCAGAGCATGCTTATAGCCTTGGCAAGGGGGTAGGTCTATAAAATCTATTTGAAGGCTTTCGAATGGAACAAAAGCCCATGGTCTAGCTCCGGATGGGCATCTGGCGGTATGCTTTGGATTAAAGCTCTGGCATGTGTGACAATTCTTTACAACCGTTTTAGCGGCAAGAGCTAAACCTGGAGCATACCAACAGCGTTGCATTGTGTCAATGAGTTTTTCTCTTCCCCAGTGGGTAAGTTGGTGCAGAATTCTCAAATGTTTAGGTACCCACAGTCTGGGCATTATAAGTCTTTTATCAGGAAAGTACCAAACCCCTTGGTCTAAATGGGCTCCTTGTTCCTCCCATCCCTTGATCTCCTCTGGGGTTGCTGTCTGGTACATTTCGGCGAAGTTCACATCTGATGGAATTTGGGGCCCCTGGAATTCATTATCTGTGGATAAGGGTTGTAGGGCTGCTTCTTGCGCTGCGCGGTCAGCACATCTATTTCCTATTGAGATGGGGTCCTTCCCTTTGGTATGTGCCTTGCAATGGACTACTGCAATAGCTTCGGGAAGGTGTATGGAGTCCATGAGACGTTGCACTAGGGGGGCATGTGCAATTTGAGTACCTGCCGCAGTCAAGAAACCCCTCTGCAACCAGATCTGCCCGGTTGCATGTACTAACCCGAAGCAATACTTTGAGTCCGTGTAGATTGTGATTTTCTGTCCTGCTCCCAGTTCGCATGCTCTAATTAGTGCAATGAGTTCAGCAGCCTGTGCGCTGTATCTTGCATTGACGGGTCGTGCCTCTAGGGTCCTATTATCAGTGACTACGGCGTATCCACTTTTCCGTTCCCCTCCCACAACTTTGGAGCTCCCATCCGTGTATAGAACGAGGTCAGGGTCGGTTAGCGGGAGATAATCGAGGTCCTCCCTGGGTTTCTCTAGGTGACGGACTATTTGGGAACAATCATGATGCGGGGTGCCGTCGTCCGGGAGGGGAAGGAGGGTCGCAGGGTTTAGGGAGTTTACTCGTTTTATAGTGACATTGGATGGGCTGAGGAGAATAGCTTCGTATTTATTCAGGCGTTGAATAGTGAATCGTTGGCAACCTTGCAGGCTAAGTAGGGTAGCGACAGCGTGGGGGACGTTTACAGTTAGATCGTGCCCTAAAACTGTCTCTTGTGCTTTCTCAAGGAGCAGTGCTGCCGCTGCTACCGCTCTGAGACATCCCACATTCCCTAAGACCGTAGTGTCAAGTTGAAGGCTGTAATAAGCGACAGGTCTGTTTTTCCCTTGGAATGGTTGGGTAAGGACGCCAGAGGCTACTCCTCTATTTTCATGCACATATAAAGTAAAGGGTAGTCTGTAGTCCGGGAGTCCAAGAGCGGGTGCTGATCTAAGTTCCCTCTTTATGGATTCAAACGCTTCAAGCGCCTCCGCAGACCACTGTAGCTGGTCTGGGGCATCCTCGTGCGTCATTGCTGTGAGGGGACGGGTGAATTCTCCGTAGCGGGGAATCCAAGCTCGGCAGAATCCGCTCATTCCAATAAAACCTCTGAGCTGTCTCTTAGTTTTTGGCAGGGGTAGTTTTGTTATTGTCTCGATCCGATCTGTGGTCAGGGCACGGGTGCCTTTCCCCAGGATATGACCAAGGTATTTGACTTCCTCTTTGCAATACTGTATCTTTTTCGGAGACACCTTATGTCCTTTGTCTGCTAATATGTTCAGGAGGGCTATGGTGTCGTTTCTGCAAGAGTCTAAGTCCCGCCCACAGAGTAAGATGTCATCTACGTAAAGCCTCAGGGCAGAGCCTCCCGGTAGGGTCACATCTGCCAAATCTTGGTGTAGGATAGATGAAAAAATTGCAGGGGATTCCACATACCCCTGGGGTAACCGGGTCCACGTTAGTTGCCCTGTCTGCCAAGTGAAGGCAAACAGGAATTGGCTTTTGGGGTCTACAGGAATACTGAAGAAGGCAGAGCATAGGTCTATGACTGAGTAAACTGTAGTTCCCTCCGGTATGGTGCTTAGGAGATGATGTGGGTTGGCGACCACGGCATGTCGGGGAATGACAAAGGAGTTGACAAGCCTGAGGTCTTGCACCAAGCGCCATTTGACCGGGTTTGTATTGGGCTTTTTGACAGGGAGGAGAGGGGTGTTGCAAGGGGAAGCGCATGGGACCAGAACTCCCATCTTCAAGAATTCGTCGATCATAGGGGTTAGTCCTTGTACTGCCTCAGGGGGAAGCGGGTATTGCTTAGTGCAAGGGAAAGGCAAATCTTGTCTGTAGTTCACTCTAACTGGGGTCGCTGATTTTAAGAGTCCTACGGAGGTTGACTCGGTTCCCCATAGAGAAGGAGAAACATTTTTCAGAAGTTCAGGTGGGAGGTCGATATCTGGATTTAGGGCTTCTTGTAAAACTCCTTGGAAATTAAAAATTGATTCATCCGGCATGTGTAAGTAAATGCCTTCTTGACCGCATTGTATAGTGGCGTTTAATTTGCAGAGCAGATCCCTCCCCAAGAGGTTAACAGGGCTAGAGGTTAAGAGGAAAGTATGGTTTACAGATAGGGGTCCAACCGAGACGTTTGCAGGTTTGGAAAGGGGGCAGTTCCGGGGAATTCCGTCCAGTCCCATTACGGTTCTGGTTTCTTCCCCGGGGGTTAGGTGGCTGCCCGTAAGGGTGGAGTAGGTGGCTCCAGTGTCTAAAAGGCAATTGTAGGTTTGTCCATCGATTTGCATGGTGCAGATTGGGTCCGAGGACGATAGTCGCAGGACGGGGCAAAGAAAGGGGAAAGGGGCGGGACCTGCTCCTAGTTGTCAATTCGATTGATATTCATCCATCACCATCTCATGAGCTGGGTTAGTGGTGTAGTTGGCCGGTTTAAAGGGATTTGTAGGATCTTGAGCGTGGTTCCTAGGTCTAGGTTGGGGAGGGGGAGGACCGGCGCGATGTAGTTGTTGGGTCATCATTGAATTATATCCATATGGGGAATCCGACCCTCTGGGTCTGGGATAGACTGGGTCCCGATAGTCCGTTTTGTATAGTTTGGTGTCGCTATACTCTGGTTCTGTCGTGTTAGTCAGGAAGGGGCAAAATTTCCTGATGTGTCCCCTTTGTTCGCATTTGTAACAAATACGGTTGTCCCTAGAGTCGGGTCCCCATTGTTTGTTCTTGTAAGGGGGGACCCCTCCCGCATAGGCCAATACTCGTGGAGAATCGGGTTTCTGATCTTTCTTTCTTCGTTCATCCCTAGAGTTGAATACTGATTTGGCGATGGAAAGGATTTCGGTTACCGTCTTTCCATCATATCCCAGGTGGGAATTTAGGGCTTTCCGTATGTCCGCTGTAGCCTGGTCCTTGAAGAAGCCTTTAACTATGACTTCATGTTGGGGGTTCTCTGGGTCTATCCCGCCCCAAGTTTTGATAGCCGAAACTAGTCGGGTGTAATAGTCAGACGGGTGTTCTTCTGGCCCTTGAAGGACGGTCTGGACTTTAGTCCAGTTTACAGTTCGCTGGCCAGCAGCTTTGATTCCATCTAAGATGGCCTTTTTGAAAATCTTTAAACCCCATATTCCATCGTTTGTATTATAGTCCCAGTCTGGGTCATTGAGTATCGTCTGAGCGGTCAGTGGGGTCATTGAGGCGGGACGATTTGGTTGGTAGCCTTCTCGGGTTAGAGCCTCCCCCGCCTTCGCTAGTATTTCTCTTTTTTCTGCCTCGTTAAAGAGGGCCCCAAGTAACATATGTACATCTGCCCATGTAGGATTGTGTGTAGAGAAAATGGTGGCCACCTGGCGGTGACATTTATCAGGGTCGTCCCTTAAAGAGGGCATTTTGTCAGACCAATTCATCAAATCCGAAGTAAGGAAAGGTTGATGAGTGAAGACCATGCGGGGTGGATCCCCAGCTCTGACTGGCGGTATGGGCAATGCTCGCAGGGGGTAGGCGCCCTCTGCTTCTCCGTTTGACGGAATGTCCCTGTTTCGGGTTCTACTAGAGACGGGACCCTCTCTGTCTCCGTTTAACAGCTGGCCATTGAGCAAGGGCCCTAGAGTTAAGTCCGCTTCATCTCCCCTTAAGTTTGGCGTGCTTGTAGAAGGGTCAGGTGGTTGCGCACTCGGTAGGGTTTGGGACGGGGTAGTGGTGACATTTGTTGTGTTTTCCCTTGACCCTACACCTCCCCCACCAGCTCCTGTTCCTGATCCTGATGGTTGGGGAGCTCGTGGTTCAGGGTAGTAGAAGGGGATGAGGCTCCTATCCAATTGTTCTTCTTGGGCTCTAATCTCATCGTAAGGGGGAGGTCCGGTTGCTTTAAGAACAGCCATTTGTCGGACGATTCGAGCCTGCTTTTGTTGGAACAAGTCACGGGCCTCAACGAAAGCATTTAGATAATAGAGTTGGCGGGGTTTTTCATCAGCCAAGTAAGCTTTGAGTGCTTGTATCCTCACGATGTTAAAAGACCCATGAGGGGGCCATCTCGAGGCTGGCTCTAACTGGTGGGTAAATGCGACCCACGAGATGTTGCAGAGGTCCTTCAGCTTTGACTTTGAGAGTCCCTTCCTCCCTCTTAATTCCTTCCAACTAAGGAGAACAAATTGTAGAGGGGTATCGGAGTCCTCTCCAGGGCGGCAAGGCTTCATGGATGCCTGGTCACCGGGAGGAGCCCAGTCAGAGTGTTGGGATGCGTGGGCACCCATCGCTCTGATACTCGAGGGGAAAGGGTGCTCCGCTAGCGACTTGTACTAAGGTTAGAAGGGACGCACAAACAAGGGGAAGAAGGAAAAAGAACAGGACCACAACACACACACACAAAGGGAAAGGGGAAAAAGAATATTCTTTCAGTAAACGAGGTACCTCTTTATCTCTGCTTAAGCTTAAACCTGCCTATCATCCTTTGACTGGATTCGACTAGTCCTCTATATACTTCAAACACTAAACCTTAGCCCACGGGTCTCTCCCTCTACCCGATACACAACTGCGGATCCTGACAGTACAGTTTACACAACTGGTCCTAGTGTGGGGCCCCAACCCGGGTTCCGCCCCTTCTCCCTTCACGACAGCCTCCTGCCTAGCCTTTGGGACTAAGTTCGAAATCTCCTACTGGACGCTTGCGCAGTGCAATGCCAGATCGGGATCCGAGAAAAGTCAAGTTCGGAAAGGAAACAAACGACCTTGCATTCTCACGTACCCGGGTCATCCCTAACAAAGGTCGCCGGGCAGGAGGGGCGGCTTCGTTTGCATAATTAGCAGAAAGAAGGATAGAGAGAGAGAGAGAGAGCTTTGAGGGACGCCTCCAGCCGACTCCGAGAGAGGGACGTCAGAGAAAGACAGTAAAGAGCCACGCTTTCCCGGACTCAATTCCAAGAC
>NW_028113127.1:257500-267500 GCF_964234715.1 Podarcis melisellensis | reverse complement strand
ACCCTAATCTTGGATTGTTCTTGCGGTGTTCATTCACCCTAACCCTAACCCTAACCCTAACCCTAACCCTAACCCTAACCCTAACCCTAATCTTGGATTGTTCTTGTAGTGTTCATTCATCCTAACCCTAACCCTAACCCTAACCCTAACCCTAACCCTAACCCTAATCTTGGATTGTTCTTGCGGTGTTCATTCATCCTAACCCTAACCCTAACCCTAATCTTGGATTGTTCTTGTAGTATTCATTCATCCTAACCCTAACCCTAACCCTAACCTTAACCCTAACCCTAACCCTAACCCTAACCCTAACCCTAACCCTAACCCTAACCCTAACCCTAACCCTAACCCTAACCCTAATCTTGGATTGTTCTTGCGGTGTTCATTCACCCTAACCCCAACCCTAACCCTAACCCTAACCCTAACCTTGGATTGTTCTTGTAGTGTTCATTCATCCTAACCCTAACCCTAACCCTAACCCTAACCCTAACCCTAACCCTAACCCTAACCCTAACCCTAACCCTAACCCTAACCCTAATCTTGGATTGTTCTTGCGGTGTTCATTCACCCTAACCCTAACCATAACCCTAACCCTAACCCTAACCCTAACCCTAACCCTAACCCTAATCCTAATCTTGGATTGTTCTTGTGGTGTTCATTCATCCTAACCCTAACCCTAACCCTAACCCTGATCTTGGATTGTTCTTGCGGTGTTCATTCACCCTAACCCGAACCCGAACCCGAACCCGAACCCTAACCCTAACCCTAACCCTAACCCTAACCCTAACCCTAACCCTAACCCTAACCCTAACCCTAACCCTAACCCTAACCCTAACCCTAACCCTAATCTTGGATTGTTCTTGTAGTGTTCATTCATCCTAACCGTAACCCAAACCCTAACCCTAATCTTAGATTGTTCTTGCGGTGTTCATTCATCCTAACCCTTACCCTAACCCTAACCCTAACCCTAACCCTAACCCTAACCCTAACCCTAACCCTAACCCTAACCCTAACCCTAACCCTAACCCTAACCCTAACCCTAATCTTGGATTGTTCTTGCGGTGTTCATTCACCCTAACCCTAACCCTAACCCTAACCCTAACCCTAACCCTAACCCTAACCCTAACCCTAACCCTAACCCTAACCCTAATCTTGGATTGTTCTTCTGGTGTTCATTCATACTAACCCTAACCCTAACCCTAACCCTAACCCTAACCCTAACCCTAACCCTATTCTTGGATTGTTCTTGTGGTGTTCATTTACCCTAACCCTAACCCTAACCCTAACCCTAACCCTAACCCTAACCCTAACCCTAACCCTATTCTTGGATTGTTCTTGCGGTGTTCATTTACAATAACCCTAACCCTAACCCTAACGCAAACCCTAACCCTAACCCTAACCCTAAGCTTGGATTGTTCTTGCGGTGTTCATTGACCCTAACCCTAACCCTAACCCTAACCCTAACCCTAACCCTAACCCTAACCCTAACCCTAACCCTAACCCTAACCCTAAGCTTGGATTGTTCTTGCGGTGTTCATTCACCCTAACCCTAACCCTAACCCTAACCCTAACCCTAACCCTAACCTTAACCCTAACCCTAACCCTAACCCTAACCCTAACCCTAATCTTGGATTACTCTTGCGGTGTTCATTCACCCTAACCCTAACCCTAACCCTAACCCTAACCCTAACCCTAACCCTAACACTAACACTAACACTAACACTAACACTAACCCTTATCTTGGATTGCTCTTACGGTGTGCATTCATCCTAACCCTAACCCTAACCCTAACCCTAACCCTAACCCTAACCCTAACCCTAACCCTAACCCTAACCCTAACCCTAACCCTAACCCTAACCCTAACCCCAACCCTAACCCTAACCCTAACCCTAACCCTAACCCTAACCCTAATCTTGGATTGTTCTTGTGGTGTTCATTCATCCTAACCCTAACCCTAACCCTAACCCTAACCCTAACCCTAACCCTAACCCTAACCCTAACCCTAACCCTAACCCTAACCCTATTCTTGGATTGTTCTTGCGGTGTTCATTCACCCTAACCCTAATCGTAACCCTAACCCTAACCCTAACCCTAACCCCAACCCTAACTCTATTCTTGGATTGTTCTTACGGTGTACATTCATCCTAACCCTAACCCTAACCCTAACCCTAACCCTAACCCTAACCCTAACCCTAACCCTAACCCCAAGCTTGGATTGTTCTTGCGGTGTTCATTCACCCTAACCCTAACCCTAACCCTAATCTTGGATTGCTCTTGCGGTGTTCATTCACCCTAACCCTAACCCTAACCCTAACCCTAACCTTAACCCTAACCCTAACCCTAACCCTAACCCTAACCCTAACCCTAACCCTAATCTTGGATTGTTCTTGCGGTGCTCATTCACCCTAACCCTAACCCTAACCCTCACCCTACCCCTAACCCTAACCCTAACCCTAACCCTAACACTAACCCTTACCATAACCCTAATCTTGGATTGTTCTTGTGGTGTTCATTCATCCTAACCCTAACCCTAACCCTAACCCTAACCCTAACCCTAACCCTAACCCTAACCCTAACCCTAACCCTAACCCTAACCCTAACCCTAACCCTAACCCTAACCCTAATCTTGGATTGTTCTTGTAGTATTCATTCATCCTAACCCTAACCCTAACCCTAACCTTAACCCTAACCCTAACCCTAACCCTAACCCTAACCCTAACCCTAACCCTAACCCTAACCCAAACCCTAACCCTAATCTTGGATTGTTCTTGCGGTGTTCATTCACCCTAACCCTAACCCTAACCCTAACCCTAACCCTAACCCTTACCCTAACCCTAACCCTAACCCTAACCCTAACCCTAACCCTAACCCTAACCCTAACCCTAATCTTGGATTGTTCTTGTAGTGTTCATTCATCCTAACCCTAACCCTAACCCTAACCCTAACCCTAACCCTAATCTTGGATTGTTCTTGTAGTATTCATTCATCCTAACCCTAACCCTAACCCTAACCTTAACCCTAACCCTAACCCTAACCCTAACCCTAACCCTAACCCTAACCCTAACCCTAACCCTAACCCTAACCCTAACCCTAATCTTGGATTGTTCTTGCGGTGTTCATTCACCCTAACCCTAACCCTAACCCTAACCCTAACCCTAACCCTAACCCTAACCCTAACCCTAATCTTGGATTGTTCTTGTAGTGTTCATTCATCCTAACCCTAACCCTAACCCTAACCCTAACCCTAACCCTAACCCTAACCCTAACCCTAACCCTAACCCTAACCCTAACCCTAATCTTGGATTGTTCTTGCGGTGTTCATTCATCCTAACCCTAACCCTAACCCTAAACCTAACTCTAACCCTAACCCTAACCCTAACCCTAACCCTAACCCTAACGCTAACCCAAACCCTAACCCTAACCCTAACCCTAACCCTAACCCTATTCTCGGATTGTTCTTCCGGTGTTCATTCACCCTAACCCTAACCCTAACCCTAACCCTAACCCTAACCCTAACCCTAACCCTAAACCTAAACCTAACCCTAACCCTATTCTTGGATTGTTCTTGCGGTGTTCATTCACCCTAACCCTAACCCTAACCCTATCCCTATTCTTGGATTGTTCTTGCGGTGTTCATTCACCCTAACCCTAACCCTAACCCTAACCCTAACCCTAACCCTAACCCTAACCCTAATCTTGGATTGTTCTTGTGGTGTTCATTCATCCTAACCCTAACCCTAACCCTAACCCTAACCCTAATCTTGGATTGTTCTTGCGGTGTTCATTCACCCTAACCCTAACCCTAACCCTAACCCTAACCCTAACCCTAACCCTAACCCTAACCCTAACCCTAACCCTAACCCTAACCCTAATCTTGGATTGTTCTTGTCGTGTTCATTCATCCTAACCCTAACCCTAACCCTAACCCTGATCTTGGATTGTTCTTGCGGTGTTCATTCACCCTAACCATAACCCGAACCCGAACCCGAACCCTAACCCTAACCCTAACCCGAACCCGAACCCTAACCCTAACCCTAACCCTAACCCTAACCCTAACCCTAACCCTAACCCTAACCCTAACCCTAACCCTACTCTTGGATTGTTCTTGTAGTGTTCATTCATCCTAACCGTAACCCTAACCCTAACCCTAATCTTAGATTGTTCTTGCGGTGTTCATTCATCCTAACCCTTACCCTAACCCTAACCCTAACCCTAACCCTAACCCTAACCCTAACCCTAATCTTGGATTGTTCTTGCGGTTTTCATTCACCCTAACCCTAACCCTAACCCTAACCCTAACCCTAACCCTAACCCTAACCCTAACCCTAACCCTAACCCTAACCCTAACCCTAATCTTGGATTGTTCTTCTGGTGTTCATTCATACTAACCCTAACCCTAACCCTAACCCTAACCCTAACCCTAACCCTAACCCTAACCCTAACCCTAACCCTAACCCTAACCCTAACCCTATTCTTGGATTGTTCTTGCGGTGTTCATTCACCCTAACCCTAACCCTAACCCTAACCCTAACCCTAACCCTAACCCTAACCCTAACCCTTACCCTTACCCTAACCCTAACCCTAACCCTAACCCTAACCCTAACCCTAACCCTAACCCTAACCCTAATCTTGGATTGTTCTTGCGGTGTTCATTCACCCTAACCCTAACCCTAACCCTAACCCTTACCCTAATCTTGGATTGTTTTTGTGGTGTTCATTCATCCTAACCCTAACCCTAACCCTAACCCTAACCCTAACCCTAACCCTAACCCTAACCGTAACCCTAACCCTAACCCTAACCCTAACCCTAACCCTAACCCTAACCCTAACCCTAACCCTAACCCTAATCTTGGATTGTTCTTGCGGTGTTCATTCACCCTAACCCTAACCCTAACCCTAACCCTAACCCTAACCCTTACCCTAACCCTAACCCTAACCCTAACCCTAACCCTAACCCTAACCCTAACCCTAACCCTAACCCTAATCTTGGATTGTTCTTGTAGTGTTCATTCATCCTAACCCTAACCCTAACCCTAACCCTAACCCTAACCCTAATCTTGGATTGTTCTTGTAGTATTCATTCATCCTAACCCTAACCCTAACCCTAACCTTAACCCTAACCCTAACCCTAACCCTAACCCTAACCCTAACCCTAACCCTAACCCTAACCCTAACCCTAATCTTGGATTGTTCTTGCGGTGTTCATTCACCCTAACCCTAACCCTAACCCTAACCCTAACCCTAACCCTAACCCTAACCCTAACCCTAACCCTAATCTTGGATTGTTCTTGTAGTGTTCATTCATCCTAACCCTAACCCTAACCCTAACCCTAACCCTAACCCTAACCCTAACCCTAACCCTAACCCTAACCCTAACCCTAATCTTGGATTGTTCTTGCGGTGTTCATTCATCCTAACCCTAACCCTAACCCTAAACCTAACTCTAACCCTAACCCTAACCCTAACCCTAACCCTAACCCTAACCCTAACGCTAACCCAAACCCTAACCCTAACCCTAACCCTAACCCTAACCCTATTCTCGGATTGTTCTTCCGGTGTTCATTCACCCTAACCCTAACCCTAACCCTAACCCTAACCCTAACCCTAACCCTAACCCTAAACCTAAACCTAACCCTAACCCTATTCTTGGATTGTTCTTGCGGTGTTCATTCACCCTAACCCTAACCCTAACCCTATCCCTATTCTTGGATTGTTCTTGCGGTGTTCATTCACCCTAACCCTAACCCTAACCCTAACCCTAACCCTAACCCTAACCCTAACCCTAACCCTAATCTTGGATTGTTCTTGTGGTGTTCATTCATCCTAACCCTAACCCTAACCCTAACCCTAACCCTAATCTTGGATTGTTCTTGCGGTGTTCATTCACCCTAACCCTAACCCTAACCCTAACCCTAACCCTAACCCTAACCCTAACCCTAACCCTAACCCTAACCCTAACCCTAACCCTAACCCTAATCTTGGATTGTTCTTGTCGTGTTCATTCATCCTAACCCTAACCCTAACCCTAACCCTGATCTTGGATTGTTCTTGCGGTGTTCATTCACCCTAACCATAACCCGAACCCGAACCCTAACCCTAACCCTAACCCGAACCCGAACCCTAACCCTAACCCTAACCCTAACCCTAACCCTAACCCTAACCCTAACCCTAACCCTAACCCTAACCCTAACCCTACTCTTGGATTGTTCTTGTAGTGTTCATTCATCCTAACCGTAACCCTAACCCTAACCCTAATCTTAGATTGTTCTTGCGGTGTTCATTCATCCTAACCCTTACCCTAACCCTAACCCTAACCCTAACCCTAACCCTAACCCTAACCCTAACCCTAACCCTAATCTTGGATTGTTCTTGCGGTTTTCATTCACCCTAACCCTAACCCTAACCCTAACCCTAACCCTAACCCTAACCCTAACCCTAACCCTAACCCTAACCCTAATCTTGGATTGTTCTTCTGGTGTTCATTCATACTAACCCTAACCCTAACCCTAACCCTAACCCTAACCCTAACCCTAACCCTAACCCTAACCCTAACCCTAACCCTAACCCTAACCCTAACCCTATTCTTGGATTGTTCTTGCGGTGTTCATTCACCCTAACCCTAACCCTAACCCTAACCCTAACCCTAACCCTAACCCTTACCCTTACCCTAACCCTAACCCTAACCCTAACCCTAACCCTAACCCTAACCCTAACCCTAACCCTAACCCTAACCCTAACCCTAATCTTGGATTGTTCTTGCGGTGTTCATTCACCCTAACCCTAACCCTAACCCTAACCCTTACCCTAATCTTGGATTGTTTTTGTGGTGTTCATTCATCCTAACCCTAACCCTAACCCTAACCCTAACCCTAACCCTAACCCTAACCCTAACCCTAACCGTAACCCTAACCCTAACCCTAACCCTAACCCTAACCCTAACCCTAACCCTAACCCTAACCCTAACCCTAATCTTGGATTGTTCTTGTGGTGTTCATTCATCCTAACCCTAACCCTAACCCTATTCTTGGATTGTTCTTGCGGTGTTCATTCACCCTAACCCTAACCCTAACCCTAACCCTAACCCTAACCCTAACCCTAACCCTAACCCTAACCCTAATCTTGCATTGTTCTTGTGGTGTTCATTCACCCTAACCCTAACCCTAACCCTAACCCTAACCCTAACCTTAACCCTAACCCTAACCCTAACCCTAACCCTAACCCTAACCCTAACCCTAACCCTAACCCTAACCCTAACCCTAACCCTAATCTTGGATTGTTCTTGTAGTGTTCATTCATCCTAACCCTATCCCTAACCCTAACCCTAACCCTAACCCTAACCCTAACCCTAACCCTAACCCTAACCCTAACCCTAATCTTGGATTGTTCTTGCGGTGTTCATTCATCCTAACCCTAACCCTAACCCTAACCCTAACCCTAACCCTAACCCTAACCCTAACCCCAACCCTAACCCTAACCCTAACCCTAACCCTAAAACTAACCCTAACCCTAACCCTAACCCTTACCCAAACCCTAATCTTGGATTGCTCTTGCGGTGTTCATTCACCCTAACCCTAACCCTAACCCTAACCCTAACCCAAATCTTGGATATTTCTTGCGGTGTTCATTCACCCTAACCCTAACCCTAACCCTAACCCTAACCCTAACCCTAATCTTGGATTGTTCTTGCGGTGTTCATTCATCCTAACCCTAACCCTAACCCTAACCCTAACCCTAACCCTAACCCTAACCCTAACCCTAACCCCAACCCCAACCCTAACCCTAACCCTAACCCTAACCCTAACCCTAACCCTAACCCTAACCCTAACCCTAACCCTAATCTTGGATTGTTCTTGTGGTGTTCATTCATCCTAACCCTAACCCGAACCCTAACCCTAACTCTAACCCTAACCCTAACCCTAACCCTAACCCTAACCCTAACCCTAACCCTAACCCTAACCCTAACCCTAACCATAACCATAACCCTAACCCTAACCCTAACCCTAATCCTAACCCTAACCCTAATCCTAACCCTAACCTTAACCTTAACCCTAACCCTAACCCTAACCCTAACCCTAACCCTAATCTTGGATTGTTCTTGCGGTGTTCATTCACCCTAACCCTAACCCTAACCCTAACCCTAACCCTAACCCTAACCCTAACCCTAACCCTAACCCTAACCCTATTCTTGGATTGTTCTTGCGGTGTTCATTCACCCTAACCCTAACCCTAACCCTATCCCTATTCTTGGATTGTTCTTGCGGTGTTCATTCACCCTAACCCTAACCCTAACCCTAACCCTAATCTTGGATTGTTCTTGTGGTGTTCATTCATCCTAACCCTAACCCTAACCCTAACCCTAACCCTAATCTTGGATTGTTCTTGTGGTGTTCATTCATCCTAACCCTAACCCTAACCCTAACCCTAACCCTAACCCTAACCCTAACCCTAACCCTAACCCTAACCCTAACCCTAACCCTAACCCTAATCTTGGATTGTTCTTGCGGTGTTCATTCACCCTAACCCTAACCCTAACCCTAACCCTAACCCTAACCCTAACCCTAACCCTAACCCTAACCCTAACCCTAACCCTAACCCTAATCTTGGATTGTTCTTGTGGTGTTCATTCATCCTAACCCTAACCCTAACCCTAACCCTGATCTTGGATTGTTCTTGCGGTGTTCATTCACCCTAACCCTAACCCTAACCCTAACCCGAACCCTAACCCTAACCCTAACCCGAACCCTAACCCGAACCCTAACCCTAACCCTAACCCTAACCCTAACCCTAACCCTAACCCTAATCTTAGATTGTTCTTGCGGTGTTCATTCATCCTAACCCTAACCCTAACCCTAACCCTAACCCTAACCCTAATCTTGGATTGTTCTTGCGGTTTTCATTCACCCTAACCCTAACCCTAACCCTAACCCTAACCCTAACCCTAACCCTAACCCTAACCCTAACCCTAACCCTAACCCTAACCCTAATCTTGGATTGTTCTTCTGGTGTTCATTCATACTAACCCTAACCCTAACCCTAACCCTAACCCTAACCCTAACCCTAACCCTAACCCTAACCCTAACCCTAACCCTAACCCTAACCCTAACCCTAACCCTAACCCTAACCCTATTCTTGGATTGTTCTTGCGGTGTTCATTCACCCTAACCCTAACCCTAACCCTAACCCTAACCCTAACCCTAACCCTAACCCTAACCCTTACCCTTACCCTAACCCTAACCCTAACCCTAACCCTAACCCTAACCCTAACCCTAACCCTAACCCTAACCCTAACCCTAATCTTGGATTGTTCTTGCGGTGTTCATTCACCCTAACCCTAACCCTAACCCTAACCCTAACCCTTACCCTAATCTTGGATTGTTTTTGTGGTGTTCATTCATCCTAACCCTAACCCTAACCCTAACCCTAACCCTAACCCTAACCCTAACCCTAACCCTAACCCTAACCCTAACCCTAACCCTAACCCTAACCCTAACCCTAACCCTAACCCTAATCTTGGATTGTTCTTGCGGTGTTCATTCATCCTAACCCTAACCCTAACCCTATTCTTGGATTGTTCTTGCGGTGTTCATTCACCCTAACCCTAACCCTAACCCTAACCCTAACCCTAACCCTAACCCTAACCCTAATCTTGCATTGTTCTTGTGGTGTTCATTCACCCTAACCCTAACCCTAACCCTAACCCTAACCCTAACCTTAACCCTAACCCTAACCCTAACCCTAACCCTAACCCTAACCCTAACCCTAACCCTAACCCTAACCCTAATCTTGGATTGTTCTTGTAGTGTTCATTCATCCTAACCCTATCCCTATCCCTATCCCTATCCCTAACCCTAACCCTAACCCTAACCCTAACCCTAACCCTAACCCTAACCCTAACCCTAACCCTAACCCTAACCCTAACCCTAATCTTGGATTGTTCTTGCGGTGTTCATTCATCCTAACCCTAACCCTAACCCTAACCCTAACCCTAACCCTAACCCTAACC
>NW_028113127.1:252500-255000 GCF_964234715.1 Podarcis melisellensis | reverse complement strand
CCCTAACCCTAAAACTAACCCTAACCCTAACCCTAACCCTTACCCAAACCCTAATCTTGGATTGCTCTTGCGGTGTTCATTCACCCTAACCCTAACCCTAACCCTAACCCTAACCCTAACCCTAACCCTAACCCTAACCCTAACCCTAACCCTAACCCTAACCCTAACCTTAACCCTAACCCTAACCCTAACCCTAACCCTAACCCTAACCCTAACCCAAATCTTGGATATTTCTTGCGGTGTTCATTCACCCTAACCCTAACCCTAACCCTAACCCTAACCCTAACCCTAACCCTAACCCTAACCCTAATCTTGGATTGTTCTTGCGGTGTTCATTCATCCTAACCCTAACCCTAACCCTAACCCTAACCCTAACCCTAACCCTAACCCTAACCCTAATCCTAACCCTAACCCTAACCCTAATCGTAACCCTAACCTTAACCTTAACCCTAACCCTAACCCTAACCCTAACCCTAACCCTAACCCTAATCTTGGATTGTTCTTGCGGTGTTCATTCACCCTAACCCTAACCCTAACCCTAACCCTAACCCTAACCCTAACCCTAATCCTAACCCTAACCATACCCCTAACCCTAACCCTAACCCTAACCCTAACCCTAACCCTAATCTTGGATTGTTCTTGCGTTGTTCATTCACCCTAACCCTAACCCTAACCCTAACCCTAACCCTAACCCTAACCCTAACCCTAACCCTAATCTTGGATTGTTCTTGTGGTGTTCATTCATCCTAACCCTAACCCTAACCCTAACCCTAACCCTAACCCTAACCCTAACCCTAACCCTAACCCTAACCCTAACCCTAACCCTAACCCTAACCCTAACCCCAACCCTAACCCTAACCCTAACCCTAATCTTGGATTGTTCTTGTGGTGTTCATTCACCCTAACCCTAACCCTAACCCTAACCCTAACCCTAACCCTAACCCTAACCCTAACCCTAATCTTGGATTGTTCTTGTAGTGTTCATTCATCCTAACCCTAACCCTAACCCGAACCCTAACCCTAACCCTAACCCTAACCCTAACCCTAACCCTAACCCTAACCCTAACCCTAACCCTAACCCTAACCCTAACCCTAACCCTAACCCTAACCCTAATCTTGGATTGTTCTTGCGGTGTTCATTCATCCTAACCCTAACCCTAACCCTAACCCTAACCCTAACCCTAACCCTAACCCCAACCCTAACCCTAACCCTAACCCTAACCCTAACCCTAACCCTAAAACTAACCCTAACCCTAAACCTAACCCTAACCCTAACCCTTACCCAAACCCTAATCTTGGATTGCTCTTGCGGTGTTCATTCACCCTAACCCTAACCCTAACCCTAACCCTAACCCTAACCCTAACCCAAATCTTGGATATTTCTTGCGGTGTTCATTCACCCTAACCCTAACCCTAACCCTAACCCTAACCCTAACCCTAACCCTAACCCTAACCCTAACCCTAATCTTGGATTGTTCTTGCGGTGTTCATTCATCCTAACCCTAACCCTAACCCTAACCCTAACCCTAACCCTAACCCTAACCCCAACCCCAACCCTAACCCTAACCCTAACCCTAACCCTAACCCTAACCCTAACCCTAACCCTAACCCTAATCTTGGATTGTTCTTGTGGTGTTCATTCATCCTAACCCTAACCCTAACCCTAACCCTAACCCTAACCCTAACCCTAACCCTAATCCTAACCCTAACCCTAACCCTAACCCTAATCCTAACCCTAACCTTAACCTTAACCCTAACCCTAACCCTAACCCTAACCCTAATCTTGGATTGTTCTTGCGGTGTTCATTCACCCTAACCCTAACCCTAACCCTAACCCTAACCCTAACCCTAACCCTAACCCTACCCCTAACCCTAACCCTAACCCTAACCCTAACCCTAACCCTAACCCTAACCCTAATCTTGGATTGTTCTTGCGTTGTTCATTCACCCTAACCCTAACCCTAACCCTAACCCTAACCCTAACCCTAACCCTAATCTTGGATTGTTCTTGTGGTGTTCATTCATCCTAACCCTAACCCTAACCCTAACCCTAACCCTAACCCCAACCCTAACCCTAACCCTAACCCTAATCTTGGATTGTTCTTGTGGTGTTCATTCATCCTAACCCTAACCCTAACCCTAACCCTAACCCTAACCCTAACCCTAACCCTAACCCTAACCCTAACCCTATTCTTGGATTGTTCTTGCGGTGTTCATTCACGCTAACCCTAACACTAACCCTAACCCTAACCCTAACCCTAACCCTAACCCTAATCCTAACCCTAACCCTAACCCTAACCCTAACCCTAACACTAACCCTAACCCTAACCCTAACCCTATTCTTGGATTGTTCTTGCGGTGTTCATTCACCCTAACCCTAACCCTAACCCTAACCCTAACCCTAACCCTAACCCTAATCTTGGATTGTTCTTGCGGTGTTCATTCATCCTAACCCTAACCCTAACCCTAACCCTAACCCTAACCCCAACCCCAACCCTAA
>NW_028113127.1:210000-212500 GCF_964234715.1 Podarcis melisellensis | reverse complement strand
TCTTGCGGTGTTCATTCACCCTAACCCTAATCGTAACCCTAACCCTAACCCTAACCCTAACCCCAACCCGAACTCTATTCTTGGATTGTTCTTACGGTGTACATTCATCCTAACCCTAACCCTAACCCTAACCCTAACCCTAACCCTAACCCTAACCCTAACCCTAACCCTAACCCTAACCCTAACCCCAAGCTTGGATTGTTCTTGCGGTGTTCATTCACCCTAACCCTAACCCTAACCCTAATCTTGGATTGCTCTTGCGGTGTTCATTCACCCTAACCCTAACCCTAACCCTAACCTTAACCCTAACCCTAACCCTAACCCTAACCCTAACCCTAACCCTAACCCTAACCCTAACCCTAACCCTAACCCTAATCTTGGATTGTTCTTGCGGTGTTCATTCATCCTAACCCTAACCCTAACCCTAACCCTAACCCTAATCTTGGATTGTTCTTGTAGTATTCATTCATCCTAACCCTAACCCTAACCCTAACCTTAACCCTAACCCTAACCCTAACCGTAACACTAACCCTAACCCTAACCCTAACCCTAACCCTAATCTTGGATTGTTCTTGCGGTGTTCATTCACCCTAACCCTAACCCTAACCCTAACCCTAACCCTAACCCTAAGCTTGGATTGTTCTTGCGGTGTTCATTCACCCTAACCCTAACCCTAACCCTAACCCTAACCCTAACCTTAACCCTAACCCTAACCCTAACCCTAACCCTAACCCTAACCCTAACCCTAACCCTAACCCTAATCTTGGATTGCTCTTGCGGTGTTCATTCACCCTAACCCTAACCCTAACCCTAACCCTAACCCTAACCCTAACCCTAACCCTAACCCTAACACTAACACTAACCCTTATCTTGGATTGTTCTTACGGTGTTCATTCATCCTAACCCTAACCCTAACCCTAACCCTAACCCTAACCCTAACCCTAACCCCAACCCTAACCCTAACCCTAACCCTAACCCTAACCCTAACCCTAATCTTGGATTGTTCTTGTGGTGTTCATTCATCCTAACCCTAACCCTAACCCTAATCTTGGATTGTTCTTGCGGTGCTCATTCACCCTAACCCTAACCCTAACCCTAACCCTAACCCTAACCCTAACCCTAACCCTAACCCTAACCCTAACCCTAACCCTAACCCTAACCCTAACCCTAATCTTGGATTGTTCTTGTAGTATTCATTCATCCTAACCCTAACCCTAACCCTAACCCTAACCTTAACCCTAACCCTAACCCTAACCCTAACCCTAACCCTAACCCTAACCCTAATCTTGGATTGTTCTTGCGGTGTTCATTCACCCTAACCCTAACCCTAACCCTAACCCTAACCCTAACCCTAACCCTAACCCTAACCCTAATCTTGGATTGTTCTTGTAGTGTTCATTCATCCTAACCCTAACCCTAACCCTAACCCTAACCCTAACCCTAATCTTGGATTGTTCTTGCGGTGTTCATTCATCCTAACCCTAACCCTAACCCTAACCCTAACCCTAATCTTGGATTGTTCTTGTAGTATTCATTCATCCTAACCCTAACCCTAACCCTAACCCTAACCTTAACCCTAACCCTAACCCTAACCCTAACCCTAACCCTAACCCTAACCCTAACCCTAACCCTAACCCTAACCCTAATCTTGGATTGTTCTTGCGGTGTTCATTCACCCTAACCCTAACCCTAACCCTAACCCTAACCCTAAGCTTGGATTGTTCTTGCGGTGTTCATTCACCCTAACCCTAACCCTAACCCTAACCCTAACCCTAACCTTAACCCTAAACCTAACCCTAACCCTAACCCTAACCCTAACCCTAACCCTAACCCTAACCCTAACCCTAATCTTGGATTGCTCTTGCGGTGTTCATTCACCCTAACCCTAACCCTAACCCTAACCCTAACCCTAACCCTAACACTAACACTAACACTAACACTAACCCTTATCTTGGATTGTTCTTACGGTGTTCATTCATCCTAACCCTAACCCTAACCCTAACCCTAACCCTAACCTTAACCCTAACCCTAACCCTAACCCTAACCCTAACCCTAACCCTAACCCTAACCCTAACCCTAACCCCAACCCTAACCCTAACCCTAACCCTAACCCTAACCCTAACCCTAACCCTAACCCTAATCTTGGATTGTTCTTGTGGTGTTCATTCATCCTAACCCTAACCCTAACCCTAACCCTAACCCTAACCCTAACCCTAACCCTAACCCTAACCCTAATCTTGGATTGTTCTTGCGGTGTTCATTCACCCTAACCCTAATCGTAACCCTAACCCTAACCCTAACCCTAACCCCAACCCGAACTCTATTCTTGGATTGTTCTTACGGTGTACATTCATCCTAACCCTAACCCTAACCCTAACCCTAACCCTAACCCTAACCCTAACCCTAACCCTAACCCTAACCCTAACCCTAACCCTAACCCTAACCCTAACCCTAACCCCAAGCTTGGATTGTTCTTGCGGTGTTCATTCACCCTAACCCT
>NW_028113127.1:197500-202500 GCF_964234715.1 Podarcis melisellensis | reverse complement strand
TAACCCTAACCCTAACCCTAACCCTAACCCTAACCCTAACCCCAACCCCAACCCTAACCCTAACCCTAACCCTAACCCTAACCCCAACCCTAACCCTAACCCTAACCCTAACCCTAACCCTAACCCTAACCCTAACCCTAACCCTAACCCTAATCTTGGATTGTTCTTGTGGTGTTCATTCATCCTAACCCTAACCCTAACCCTAACCCTAACTCTAACCCTAACCCTAACCCTAACCCTAACCCTAACCCTAATCCTAACCCTAACCCTATTCCTAACCCTAACCTTAACCTTAACCCTAACCCTAACCCTAACCCTAACCCTAACCCTAACCCTAACCCAAACCCTAACCCTAACCCTAACCCTATTCTCAGATTGTTCTTCCGGTGTTTATTCACCCTAACCCTAACCCTAACCCTAACCCTAACCCTAACCCTAACCCTAACCCTAACTCTAACCCTAACCCTAACCCTAACCCTATTCTTGGATTGTTCTTGCGGTGTTCATTCACCCTAACCCTAACCCTAACCCTATCCCTATTCTTGGATTGTTCTTGCGGTGTTCATTCACCCTAACCGTAACCCTAACCCTAACCCTAACCCTAATCTTGGATTGTTCTTGTGGTGTTCATTCATCCTAACCCTAACCCTAACCCTAACCCTAACCCTAACCCTAATCTTGGATTGTTCTTGCGGTGTTCATTCACCCTAACCCTAACCCTAACCCTAACCCTAACCCTAACCCTAACCCTAACCCTAACCCTAACCCTAACCCTAACCCTAACCCTAACCCTAACCCTAACCCTAATCTTGGATTGTTCTTGTGGTGTTCATTCATCCTAACCCTAACCCTAACCCTAACCCTAACCCTGATCTTGGATTGTTCTTGCGGTGTTCATTCACCCTAACCCTAACCCTAACCTGAACCCGAACCCGAACCCGAACCCGAACCCTAACCCTAACCCTAACCCTAACCCTAACCCTAACCCTAACCCTAACCCTAACCCTAACCCTAACCCTAACCCTAACCCTAATCTTGGATTGTTCTTGTAGTGTTCATTCATCCTAACCGTAACCCTAACCCTAACCCTAACCCTAACCCTAACCCTAACCCTAACCCTAACCCTAACCCTAACCCTAACCCTAACCCTAATCTTGGATTGTTCTTGCGGTTTTCATTCACCCTAACCCTAACCCTAACCCTAACCCTAACCCTAACCCTAACCCTAATCTTGGATTATTCTTCTGGTGTTCATTCATACTAACCCTAACCCTAACCCTAACCCTAACCCTAACCCTAACCCTAACCCTAACCCTAACCCTAACCCTAACCCTAACCCTAACCCTATTCTTGGATTGTTCTTGTGGTGTTCCTTTACCCTAACCCTAACCCTAACCCTAACCCTTACCCTTACCCTTACCCTAACCCTAACCCTAACCCTAACCCTACCCCTAACCCTAACCCTAACCCTAACCCTAATCTTGGATTGTTCTTGTGTTGTTCATTCACCCTAACCCTAACCCTAACCCTAACCCTAACCCTAACCCTAACCCTAACCCTAACCCTAACCCTAACCCTAACCCTAACCCTAATCTTGGATTGTTCTTGCGGTGTTCATTCACCCTAACCCTAACCCTAACCCTAACCCTAATCTTGGATTGTTTTTGTGGTGTTCATTCATCCTAACCCTAACCCTAACCCTAACCCTAACCCTAACCCTAACCCTAACCCTAACCCTAACCCTAACCCTAACCCTAACCCTAACCCTAATCTTGGATTGTTCTTGCGGTGTTCATTCATCCTAACCCTAACCCTAACCCTATTCTTGGATTGTTCTTGCGGTGTTCATTCACCCTAACCCTAACCCTAACCCTAACCCTAACCCTAACCCTAACCCTAACCCTAACCCTAACCCTAACCCTAACCCTAATCTTGCATTGTTCTTGTGGTGTTCATTCACCCTAACCCTAACCCTAACCCTAACCCTAACCCTAACCTTAACCCTAACCCTAACCCTAACCCTAACCCTAACCCTAACCCTAACCCTAACCCTAACCCTAACCCTAACCCTAATCTTGGATTGTTCTTGTAGTGTTCATTCATCCTAACCCTATCCCTAACCCTAATCCTAACCCTAACCCTAACCCTAACCCTAACCCTAACCCTAACCCTAACCCTAACCCTAACCCTAACCCTAATCTTGGATTGTTCTTGCGGTGTTCATTCATCCTAACCCTAACCCTTACCCTTACCCTAACCCTAACCCTAACCCTAACCCTAACCCTAACCCTAACCCTAACCCTAACCCTAACCCTAACCCTAACCCCAACCCTAACCCTAACCCTAACCCTAACCCTAACCCTAACCCTAACCCTAACCCTAAAACTAACCCTAACCCTAACCCAAACCCTAACCCTAACCCTTACCCAAACCCTAATCTTGGATTGCTCTTGCGGTGTTCATTCACCCTAACCCTAACCCTAACCCTAACCCTAACCCTAACCCTAACCCTAACCCTAACCCTAGCCTTAACCCTAACCCTAACCCTAACCCTAACCCTAACCCTAACCCTAACCCTAACCCAAATCTTGGATATTTCTTGCGGTGTTCATTCACCCTAACCCTAACCCTAACCCTAACCCTAACCCTAACCCTAACCCTAACCCTAACCCTAACCCTAACCCTAACCCTAACCCTAATCTTGGATTGTTCTTGCGGTGTTCATTCATCCTAACCCTAACCCTAACCCTAACCCTAACCCTAACCCTAACCCTAACCCTAACCCTAACCCTAACCCTAACCCTAACCCCAACCCCAACCCTAACCCTAACCCTAACCCTAACCCTAACCCCAACCCTAACCCTAACCCTAACCCTAACCCTAACCCTAACCCTAACCCTAACCCTAATCTTGGATTGTTCTTGTGGTGTTCATTCATCCTAACCCTAACCCTAACCCTAACCCTAACTCTAACCCTAACCCTAACCCTAACCCTAACCCTAACCCTAATCCTAACCCTAACCCTATTCCTAACCCTAACCTTAACCTTAACCCTAACCCTAACCCTAACCCTAACCCTAACCCTAACCCAAACCCTAACCCTAACCCTAACCCTATTCTCAGATTGTTCTTCCGGTGTTTATTCACCCTAACCCTAACCCTAACCCTAACCCTAACCCTAACCCTAACCCTAACCCTAACTCTAACCCTAACCCTAACCCTAACCCTATTCTTGGATTGTTCTTGCGGTGTTCATTCACCCTAACCCTAACCCTAACCCTATCCCTATTCTTGGATTGTTCTTGCGGTGTTCATTCACCCTAACCGTAACCCTAACCCTAACCCTAACCCTAATCTTGGATTGTTCTTGTGGTGTTCATTCATCCTAACCCTAACCCTAACCCTAACCCTAACCCTAATCTTGGATTGTTCTTGCGGTGTTCATTCACCCTAACCCTAACCCTAACCCTAACCCTAACCCTAACCCTAACCCTAACCCTAACCCTAACCCTAACCCTAACCCTAATCTTGGATTGTTCTTGTGGTGTTCATTCATCCTAACCCTAACCCTAACCCTAACCCTAACCCTGATCTTGGATTGTTCTTGCGGTGTTCATTCACCCTAACCCTAACCCTAACCTGAACCCGAACCCGAACCCGAACCCGAACCCTAACCCTAACCCTAACCCTAACCCTAACCCTAACCCTAACCCTAACCCTAACCCTAACCCTAACCCTAACCCTAATCTTGGATTGTTCTTGTAGTGTTCATTCATCCTAACCGTAACCCTAACCCTAACCCTAACCCTAACCCTAACCCTAACCCTAACCCTAACCCTAACCCTAACCCTAACCCTAACCCTAATCTTGGATTGTTCTTGCGGTTTTCATTCACCCTAACCCTAACCCTAACCCTAACCCTAACCCTAACCCTAATCTTGGATTATTCTTCTGGTGTTCATTCATACTAACCCTAACCCTAACCCTAACCCTAACCCTAACCCTAACCCTAACCCTAACCCTAACCCTAACCCTATTCTTGGATTGTTCTTGTGGTGTTCCTTTACCCTAACCCTAACCCTAACCCTAACCCTTACCCTTACCCTTACCCTAACCCTAACCCTAACCCTAACCCTACCCCTAACCCTAACCCTAACCCTAACCCTAATCTTGGATTGTTCTTGTGTTGTTCATTCACCCTAACCCTAACCCTAACCCTAACCCTAACCCTAACCCTAACCCTAACCCTAACCCTAACCCTAACCCTAACCCTAATCTTGGATTGTTCTTGCGGTGTTCATTCACCCTAACCCTAACCCTAACCCTAACCCTAATCTTGGATTGTTTTTGTGGTGTTCATTCATCCTAACCCTAACCCTAACCCTAACCCTAACCCTAACCCTAACCCTAACCCTAACCCTAACCCTAACCCTAACCCTAACCCTAACCCTAACCCTAACCCTAACCCTAATCTTGGATTGTTCTTGCGGTGTTCATTCATCCTAACCCTAACCCTAACCCTATTCTTGGATTGTTCTTGCGGTGTTCATTCACCCTAACCCTAACCCTAACCCTAACCCTAACCCTAACCCTAACCCTAACCCTAACCCTAATCTTGCATTGTTCTTGTGGTGTTCATTCACCCTAACCCTAACCCTAACCCTAACCCTAACCCTAACCTTAACCCTAACCCTAACCCTAACCCTAACCCTAACCCTAACCCTAACCCTAACCCTAACCCTAACCCTAACCCTAACCCTAATCTTGGATTGTTCTTGTAGTGTTCATTCATCCTAACCCTATCCCTAACCCTAATCCTAACCCTAACCCTAACCCTAACCCTAACCCTAACCCTAACCCTAACCCTAACCCTAACCCTAACCCTAACCCTAACCCTAACCCTAATCTTGGATTGTTCTTGCGGTGTTCATTCATCCTAACCCTAACCCTTACCCTAACCCTAACCCTAACCCTAACCCTAACCCTAACCCTAACCCTAA
>NW_028113127.1:180000-185000 GCF_964234715.1 Podarcis melisellensis | reverse complement strand
TTGTTCTTGCGGTGTTCATTCATCCTAACCCTAACCCTAACCCTAACCCTAACCCTAACCCTAACCCTAACCCTAACCCCAACCCTAACCCTAACCCTAACCCTAACCCTAACCCTAACCCTAACCCTAAAACTAACCCTAACCCTAACCCTAACCCTAACCCTTACCCAAACCCTAATCTTGGATTGCTCTTGCGGTGTTCATTCACCCTAACCCTAACCCTAACCCTAACCCTAACCCTAACCCTAACCCTAACCCTAACCCTAACCCAAATCTTGGATATTTCTTGCGGTGTTCATTCATCCTAACCCTAACCCTAACCCTAACCCTAACCCTAACCCTAACCCTAACCCTAACCCCAACCCCAACCCTAACCCTAACCCTAACCCTAACCCTAACCCTAACCCTAACCCCAACCCTAACCCTAACCCTAACCCTAACCCTAACCCTAACCCTAACCCTAACCCTAACCCTAACCCTAACCCTAAACCTAATCTTGGATTGTTCTTGCAGTGTTCATTCACCCTAACCCTAACCCTAACCCTAACCCTAACCCTAATCTTGGATTGTTCTTGTGGTGTTCATTCATCCTAACCCTAACCCTAACCCTAACCCTAACCCTAACCCTAACCCTAACCCTAACCCTAACCCTAACCCTAACCCTAACCCTAATCTTGGATTGTTCTTGCGGTGTTCATTCACCCTAACCCTAACCCTAACCCTAACCCTAACCCTAACCCTAACCCTAACCCTAACCCTAACCCTAACCCTAATCTTGGATTGTTCTTGTAGTGTTCATTCATCCTAACCCTAACCCTAATCCTAACCCTAACCCTAACCCTAACCCTAACCCTAACCCTAACCCTAACCCTAACCCTAACCCTTACCCTAATCTTGCATTGTTCTTGCGGTGTTCATTCATCCTAACCCTAACCCTAACCCTAACCCTAACCCTAACGCTAACCCTAACCCTAACCCTAACCCTAAACCTAACACTAACCCTTATCTTGGATTGTTCTTGCGGTGTTCATTCATCCTAACCCTAACCCTAACCCTAACCCTAACCCTAACCCTAACCCTAACCCTAACCCTAACCCTAAAACTAACCCTAACCCTAACCCTAACCCTAACCCTAACCCTAACCCTAACCCTAACCCTAACCCTTACCCTAACCCTAATCTTGGATTGCTCTTGCGGTGTTCATTCACCCTAACCCTAACCCTAACCCTAACCCTAACCCTAACCCTAACCCTAATCTTGGATTGTTCTTGCGGTGTTCATTCACCCTAACCCTAACCCTAACCCTAACCCTAACCCTAACCCTAACCCTAACCCTAACCCTAACCCTAACCCTAATCTTGGATTGTTCTTGCGGTGTTCATTCACCCTAACCCTAACCCTAACCCTAACCCTAACCCTAACCCTAACCCTAACCCTAACCCTAACCCTAATCTTGGATTGTTCTTGTAGTGTTCATTCATCCTAACCCTAACCCTAACCCTAACCCTAACCCTAACCCTAACCCTAACCCTATTCTTGGATTGTTCTTGTGGTGTTCATTTACCCTAACCCTAACCCTAACCCTAACCCTAACCCTAACCCTAACCCTAACCCTAACCCTATTCTTGGATTGTTCTTGTGGTGTTCATTTACCCTAACCCTAACCCTAACCCTAACCCTAACCCTTACCCTTACCCTAACCCTAACCCTAACCCTAACCCTAACCCTAACCCTAACCCTAACCCTAACCCTAACCCTAATCTTGGATTGTTCTTGCGGTGTTCATTCATCCTAACCCTAACCCTAACCCTAACCCTATTCTTGGATTGTTCTTGCGGTGTTCATTCACCCTAACCCTAACCCTAACCCTAACCCTAACCCTAACCCTAACCCTAACCCTAACCCTAACCCTAACCCTAACCCTAATCTTGCATTGTTCTTGTGGTGTTCATTCACCCTAACCCTAACCCTAACCCTAACCCTAACCCTAACCCTAACCCTAACCCTAACCCTAATCTTGGATTGTTCTTGTATTGTTCATTCATCCTAACCCTAACCCTAACCCTAACCCTAACCCTAACCCTAACCCTAACCCAAACCCTAACCCTAACCCTAACCCTAACCCTAACCCTAACCCTAACCCTAACCCTAACCCTAACCCTAACCCTAATCTTGGATTGTTCTTGCGGTGTTCATTCATCCTAACCCTAACCCTAACCCTAACCCTAACCCTAACCCTAACCCTAACCCCAACCCTAACCCTAACCCTAACCCTAACCCTAAAACTAACCCTAACCCTAACCCTAACCCTTACCCAAACCCTAATCTTGGATTGCTCTTGCGGTGTTCATTCACCCTAACCCTAACCCTAACCCTAACCCTAACCCTAACCCTAACCCTAACCCTAACCCAAATCTTGGATATTTCTTGCGGTGTTCATTCATCCTAACCCTAACCCTAACCCTAACCCTAACCCTAACCCTAACCCCAACCCCAACCCTAACCCTAACCCTAACCCTAACCCTAACCCTAACCCTAACCCTAACCCCAACCCTAACCCTAACCCTAACCCTAACCCTAAACCTAATCTTGGATTGTTCTTGCAGTGTTCATTCACCCTAACCCTAACCCTAACCCTAACCCTAACCCTAACCCTAATCTTGGATTGTTCTTGTGGTGTTCATTCATCCTAACCCTAACCCTAACCCTAACCCTAACCCTAACCCTAACCCTAACCCTAATCTTGGATTGTTCTTGCGGTGTTCATTCACCCTAACCCTAACCCTAACCCTAACCCTAACCCTAACCCTAACCCTAACCCTAACCCTAACCCTAATCTTGGATTGTTCTTGTAGTGTTCATTCATCCTAACCCTAACCCTAATCCTAACCCTAACCCTAACCCTAACCCTAACCCTAACCCTAACCCTAACCCTAACCCTTACCCTAATCTTGCATTGTTCTTGCGGTGTTCATTCATCCTAACCCTAACCCTAACCCTAACCCTAACCCTAACCCTAACCCTAACGCTAACCCTAACCCTAACCCTAAACCTAACACTAACCCTTATCTTGGATTGTTCTTGCGGTGTTCATTCATCCTAACCCAAACCCTAACCCTAACCCTAACCCTAACCCTAACCCTAACCCTAACCCTAAAACTAACCCTAACCCTAACCCTAACCCTAACCCTAACCCTAACCCTAACCCTAACCCTAATCTTGGATTGTTCTTGCGGTGTTCATTCACCCTAACCCTAACCCTAACCCTAACCCTAACCCTAACCCTAACCCTAACCCTAACCCTAACCCTAACCCTAACCCTAACCCTAATCTTGGATTGTTCTTGCGGTGTTCATTCACCCTAACCCTAACCCTAACCCTAACCCTAACCCTAACCCTAACCCTAACCCTAACCCTAATCTTGGATTGTTCTTGTAGTGTTCATTCATCCTAACCCTAACCCTAACCCTAACCCTAACCCTAACCCTAACCCTAACCCTAACCCTAACCCTAACCCTATTCTTGGATTGTTCTTGTGGTGTTCATTTACCCTAACCCTAACCCTAACCCTAACCCTAACCCTAACCCTAACCCTAACCCTATTCTTGGATTGTTCTTGTGGTGTTCATTTACCCTAACCCTAACCCTAACCCTAACCATAACCCTTACCCTTACCCTTACCCTAACCCTAACCCTAACCCTAACCCTAACCCTAACCCTAACCCTAACCCTAACCCCAATCTTGGATTGTTCTTGCGGTGTTCATTCATCCTAACCCTAACCCTAACCCTAACCCTATTCTTGGATTGTTCTTGCGGTGTTCATTCACCCTAACCCTAACCCTAACCCTAACCCTAACCCTAACCCTAATCTTGCATTGTTCTTGTGGTGTTCATTCACCCTAACCCTAACCCTAACCCTAACCCTAACCCTAACCCTAACCCTAACCCTAACCCTAATCTTGGATTGTTCTTGTATTGTTCATTCATCCTAACCCTAACCCTAACCCTAACCCTAACCCAAACCCTAACCCTAACCCTAACCCTAACCCTAACCCTAACCCTAACCCTAACCCTAACCCTAACCCTAATCTTGGATTGTTCTTGCGGTGTTCATTCATCCTAACCCTAACCCTAACCCTAACCCTAACCCTAACCCCAACCCTAACCCTAACCCTAACCCTAACCCTAACCCTAAAACTAACCCTAACCCTAACCCTAACCCTAACCCTTACCCAAACCCTAATCTTGGATTGCTCTTGCGGTGTTCATTCACCCTAACCCTAACCCTAACCCTAACCCTAACCCTAACCCTAACCCTAACCCTAACCCAAATCTTGGATATTTCTTGCGGTGTTCATTCATCCTAACCCTAACCCTAACCCTAACCCTAACCCTAACCCTAACCCTAACCCCAACCCCAACCCTAACCCTAACCCTAACCCTAACCCTAACCCTAACCCTAACCCTAACCCCAACCCTAACCCTAACCCTAACCCTAACCCTAAACCTAATCTTGGATTGTTCTTGCAGTGTTCATTCACCCTAACCCTAACCCTAACCCTAACCCTAACCCTAACCCTAACCCTAACCCTAACCCTAATCTTGGATTGTTCTTGTGGTGTTCATTCATCCTAACCCTAACCCTAACCCTAACCCTAACCCTAACCCTAACCCTAATCTTGGATTGTTCTTGCGGTGTTCATTCACCCTAACCCTAACCCTAACCCTAACCCTAACCCTAACCCTAACCCTAACCCTAACCCTAACCCTAATCTTGGATTGTTCTTGTAGTGTTCATTCATCCTAACCCTAACCCTAATCCTAACCCTAACCCTAACCCTAACCCTAACCCTAACCCTAACCCTAACCCTAACCCTAACCCTAACCCTAACCCTAACCCTAACCCTTACCCTAATCTTGCATTGTTCTTGCGGTGTTCATTCATCCTAACCCTAACCCTAACCCTAACCCTAACCCTAACGCTAACCCTAACCCTAA
>NW_028113127.1:157500-172500 GCF_964234715.1 Podarcis melisellensis | reverse complement strand
CCTAACCCTAACCCTAAAACTAACCCTAACCCTAACCCTAACCCTAACCCTAACCCTTACCCTAACCCTAATCTTGGATTGCTCTTGCGGTGTTCATTCACCCTAACCCTAACCCTAACCCTAACCCTAACCCTAATCTTGGATTGTTCTTGCGGTGTTCATTCACCCTAACCCTAACCCTAACCCTAACCCTAACCCTAACCCTAACCCTAACCCTAACCCTAACCCTAACCCTAATCTTGGTATGTTCTTGCTTTGTTCATTCACACTAACCCTAACCCTAACCCTAACCCTAACCCTAACCCTAATCTTGGATTGTTCTTGTTGTGTTCATTCATCCTAACCCTAACCCTAACCCTAACCCTAACCCTAACCCTAACCCTAACCCTAACCCTAACCCTAACCCTAACCCTAATCTTGGATTGTTCTTGCGGTGTTCATTCACCCTAACCCTAACCCTAACCCTAACCCTAACCCTAACCCTAACCCTAACCCTAACCCGAACCCTAACCCTAACCCTAACCCTAACCCTAACCCTAACCCTTACCCTAACCCTAAACCTAACCCTAATCTTGGATTGTTCTTGCAGTGTTCATTCATCCTAACCCTAACCCTAACCCTAACCCTAACCCTAACCCTAACCCTAACCCTAACCCTAACCCTAACCCTAACCCTAACCCTAACCCTTACCTTTACCCTAACCCTAACCCTAACCCTAACCCTAACCCTAACCCTAACCCTAACCCTAATCTTGGATTGTTCTTGTGGTGTTCATTCATCCTAACCCTAACCCTAACCCTAACCCTAACCCTAACCCTAACCCTAACCCTAACCCTAACCCCAACCCTAACCCTAACCCTAACCCTAACCCTAACCCTAAAACTAACCCTAACCCTAACCCTAACCCTAACCCTTACCCAAACCCTAATCTTGGATTGCTCTTGCGGTGTTCATTCACCCTAACCCTAACCCTAACCCTAACCCTAACCCTAACCCTAACCCTAACCCTAACCCTAACCCTAACCCTAACCCTAACCCTAACCCTAACCTTAACCCTAACCCTAACCCTAACCCTAACCCTAACCCAAATCTTGGATATTTCTTGCGGTGTTCATTCATCCTAACCCTAACCCTAACCCTAACCCTAACCCTAACCCTAACCCCAACCCCAACCCTAACCCTAACCCTAACCCTAACCCTAACCCTAACCCCAACCCTAACCCTAACCCTAACCCTAACCCTAACCCTAACCCTAACCCTAACCCTAACCCTAATCTTGGATTGTTCTTGCAGTGTTCATTCACCCTAACCCTAACCCTAACCCTAACCCTAACCCTAACCCTAACCCTAACCCTAACCCTAACCCTAACCCTAACCCTAACCCTAACCCTAACCCTAACCCTAACCCTAATCTTGGCTTGTTCTTGTGGTGTTCATTCATCCTAACCCTAACCCTAACCCTAACCCTAACCCTAACCCTAACCCTAACCCTAACCCTAACCCTAACCCTAACCCTAACCTTAACCCTAACCCTAACCCTAACCCTAACCCTAACCCTAACCCAAATCTTGGATATTTCTTGCGGTGTTCATTCATCCTAACCCTAACCCTAACCCTAACCCTAACCCTAACCCTAACCCCAACCCCAACCCTAACCCTAACCCTAACCCTAACCCCAACCCTAACCCTAACCCTAACCCTAACCCTAACCCTAACCCTAACCCTAACCCTAACCCTAACCCTAACCCTAATCTTGGATTGTTCTTGCAGTGTTCATTCACCCTAACCCTAACCCTAACCCTAACCCTAACCCTAACCCTAACCCTAACCCCAACCCTAACCCTAACCCTAACCCTAACCCTAACCCTAACCCTAACCCTAAAACTAACCCTAACCCTAACCCTAACCCTAACCCTTACCCAAACCCTAATCTTGGATATTTCTTGCGGTGTTCATTCATCCTAACCCTAACCCTAACCCTAACCCTAACCCTAACCCTAACCCCAACCCCAACCCTAACCCTAACCCTAACCCTAACCCTAACCCTAACCCTAACCCTAACCCTAACCCTAACCCCAACCCTAACCCTAACCCTAACCCTAACCCTAACCCTAACCCTAACCCTAACCCTAATCTTGGATTGTTCTTGCAGTGTTCATTCACCCTAACCCTAACCCTAACCCTAACCCTAACCCTAACCCTAACCCTAACCCTAACCCTAACCCTAACCCTAATCTTGGATTGTTCTTGTGGTGTTCATTCATCCTAACCCTAACCCTAACCCTAACCCTAACCCCAACCCTAACCCTAACCCTAACCCTAACCCTAACCCTAACCCTAACCCTAACCCTAACCCTAACCCTAACCCTAACCCTAACCCTAACCCTAACCCTAACCCTAACCCTAACCCTAACCCTAACCCTAATCTTGGATTGTTCTTGTGGTGTTCATTCATCCTAACCCTAACCCTAACCCTAACCCTAACCCTAACCCTAATCTTGGATTGTTCTTGCGGTGTTCATTCACCCTAACCCTAACCCTAACCCTAACCCTAACCCTAACCCTAACCCTAACCCTAATCTTGGATTGTTCTTGTAGTGTTCATTCATCCTAACCCTAACCCTAACCCTAACCCTAACCCTAACCCTAACCCTAACCCTAACCCTAATCTTGCATTGTTCTTGCGGTGTTCATTCATCCTAACCCTAACCCTAACCCTAACCCTAACCCTAACCCTAACCCTAACGCTAACCCTAACCCTAACCCTAAACATAACACTAACCCTTATCTTGGATTGTTCTTGCGGTGTTCATTCATCCTAACCCTAACCCTAACCCTAACCCTAACCCTAACCCTAAAACTAACCCTAACCCTAACCCTAACCCTAACCCTAACCCTTACCCTAACCCTAATCTTGGATTGCTCTTGCGGTGTTCATTCACCCTAACCCTAACCCTAACCCTAACCCTAACCCTAATCTTGGATTGTTCTTGCGGTGTTCATTCACCCTAACCCTAACCCTAACCCTAACCCTAACCCTAACCCTAACCCTAACCCTAACCCTAACCCTAACCCTAACCCTAACCCTAATCTTGGTATGTTCTTGCTTTGTTCATTCACACTAACCCTAACCCTAACCCTAACCCTAACCCTAATCTTGGATTGTTCTTGTTGTGTTCATTCATCCTAACCCTAACCCTAACCCTAACCCTAACCCTAACCCTAACCCTAACCCTAACCCTAACCCTAATCTTGGATTGTTCTTGCGGTGTTCATTCACCCTAACCCTAACCCTAACCCTAACCCTAACCCTAACCCTAACCCTAACCCTAACCCTAACCCTAACCCGAACCCTAACCCTAACCCTAACCCTAACCCTTACCCTAACCCTAAACCTAACCCTAATCTTGGATTGTTCTTGTAGTGTTCATTCATCCTAACCCTAACCCTAACCCTAACCCTAACCCTAACCCTAACCCTAACCCTAACCCTAACCCTAACCCTTACCTTTACCCTAACCCTAACCCTAACTCTAACCCTAACCCTAACCCTAACCCTAACCCTAACCCTAACCCTAATCTTGGATTGTTCTTGTGGTGTTCATTCATCCTAACCCTAACCCTAACCCTAACCCTAACCCTAACCCTAACCCTAACCCTAACCCCAACCCTAACCCTAACCCTAACCCTAACCCTAACCCTAACCCTAACCCTAACCTTAACCCTAACCCTAACCCTAACCCTAACCCTAACCCAAATCTTGGATATTTCTTGCGGTGTTCATTCATCCTAACCCTAACCCTAACCCTAACCCTAACCCTAACCCTAACCCCAACCCCAACCCTAACCCTAACCCTAACCCTAACCCTAACCCTAACCCCAACCCTAACCCTAACCCTAACCCTAACCCTAACCCTAACCCTAACCCTAACCCTAACCCTAATCTTGGATTGTTCTTGCAGTGTTCATTCACCCTAACCCTAACCCTAACCCTAACCCTAACCCTAACCCTAACCCTAACCCTAACCCTAACCCTAACCCTAACCCTAACCCTAACCCTAACCCTAACCCTAACCCTAATCTTGGCTTGTTCTTGTGGTGTTCATTCATCCTAACCCTAACCCTAACCCTAACCCTAACCCTAACCCTAACCCTAACCCTAACCCTAACCCTAACCCTAACCCTAACCCTAACCTTAACCCTAACCCTAACCCTAACCCTAACCCTAACCCTAACCCAAATCTTGGATATTTCTTGCGGTGTTCATTCATCCTAACCCTAACCCTAACCCTAACCCTAACCCTAACCCTAACCCCAACCCCAACCCTAACCCTAACCCTAACCCTAACCCCAACCCTAACCCTAACCCTAACCCTAACCCTAACCCTAACCCTAACCCTAACCCTAACCCTAACCCTAATCTTGGATTGTTCTTGCAGTGTTCATTCACCCTAACCCTAACCCTAACCCTAACCCTAACCCTAACCCTAACCCCAACCCTAACCCTAACCCTAACCCTAACCCTAACCCTAACCCTAACCCTAAAACTAACCCTAACCCTAACCCTAACCCTAACCCTTACCCAAACCCTAATCTTGGATATTTCTTGCGGTGTTCATTCATCCTAACCCTAACCCTAACCCTAACCCTAACCCTAACCCTAACCCCAACCCCAACCCTAACCCTAACCCTAACCCTAACCCTAACCCTAACCCTAACCCTAACCCTAACCCTAACCCCAACCCTAACCCTAACCCTAACCCTAACCCTAACCCTAACCCTAACCCTAACCCTAATCTTGGATTGTTCTTGCAGTGTTCATTCACCCTAACCCTAACCCTAACCCTAACCCTAACCCTAACCCTAACCCTAACCCTAACCCTAACCCTAATCTTGGATTGTTCTTGTGGTGTTCATTCATCCTAACCCTAACCCTAACCCTAACCCTAACCCCAACCCTAACCCTAACCCTAACCCTAACCCTAACCCTAACCCTAACCCTAACCCTAACCCTAACCCTAACCCTAACCCTAACCCTAACCCTAACCCTAACCCTAACCCTAACCCTAACCCTAACCCTAATCTTGGATTGTTCTTGTGGTGTTCATTCATCCTAACCCTAACCCTAACCCTAACCCTAACCCTAACCCTAATCTTGGATTGTTCTTGCGGTGTTCATTCACCCTAACCCTAACCCTAACCCTAACCCTAACCCTAACCCTAACCCTAACCCTAATCTTGGATTGTTCTTGTAGTGTTCATTCATCCTAACCCTAACCCTAACCCTAACCCTAACCCTAACCCTAACCCTAACCCTAACCCTAATCTTGCATTGTTCTTGCGGTGTTCATTCATCCTAACCCTAACCCTAACCCTAACCCTAACCCTAACCCTAACGCTAACCCTAACCCTAACCCTAAACATAACACTAACCCTTATCTTGGATTGTTCTTGCGGTGTTCATTCATCCTAACCCTAACCCTAACCCTAACCCTAACCCTAACCCTAAAACTAACCCTAACCCTAACCCTAACCCTAACCCTAACCCTTACCCTAACCCTAATCTTGGATTGCTCTTGCGGTGTTCATTCACCCTAACCCTAACCCTAACCCTAACCCTAACCCTAATCTTGGATTGTTCTTGCGGTGTTCATTCACCCTAACCCTAACCCTAACCCTAACCCTAACCCTAACCCTAACCCTAACCCTAACCCTAACCCTAACCCTAACCCTAACCCTAACCCTAATCTTGGTATGTTCTTGCTTTGTTCATTCACACTAACCCTAACCCTAACCCTAACCCTAACCCTAATCTTGGATTGTTCTTGTTGTGTTCATTCATCCTAACCCTAACCCTAACCCTAACCCTAACCCTAACCCTAACCCTAACCCTAACCCTAATCTTGGATTGTTCTTGCGGTGTTCATTCACCCTAACCCTAACCCTAACCCTAACCCTAACCCTAACCCTAACCCTAACCCTAACCCTAACCCTAACCCGAACCCTAACCCTAACCCTAACCCTAACCCTTACCCTAACCCTAAACCTAACCCTAATCTTGGATTGTTCTTGTAGTGTTCATTCATCCTAACCCTAACCCTAACCCTAACCCTAACCCTAACCCTAACCCTAACCCTAACCCTAACCCTAACCCTAACCCTTACCTTTACCCTAACCCTAACCCTAACTCTAACCCTAACCCTAACCCTAACCCTAACCCTAACCCTAACCCTAATCTTGGATTGTTCTTGTGGTGTTCATTCATCCTAACCCTAACCCTAACCCTAACCCTAACCCTAACCCTAACCCTAACCCTAACCCCAACCCTAACCCTAACCCTAACCCTAACCCTAACCCTAACCCTAACCCTAACCCTAACCCTAACCCTAACCCTAACCTTAACCCTAACCCTAACCCTAACCCTAACCCTAACCCTAACCCTAACCCAAATCTTGGATATTTCTTGCGGTGTTCATTCATCCTAACCCTAACCCTAACCCTAACCCTAACCCTAACCCTAACCCTAACCCCAACCCCAACCCTAACCCTAACCCTAACCCTAACCCTAACCCTAACCCCAACCCTAACCCTAACCCTAACCCTAACCCTAACCCTAACCCTAACCCTAACCCTAACCCTAATCTTGGATTGTTCTTGCAGTGTTCATTCACCCTAACCCTAACCCTAACCCTAACCCTAACCCTAACCCTAACCCTAACCCTAACCCTAACCCTAACCCTAACCCTAACCCTAACCCTAATCTTGGATTGTTCTTGTGGTGTTCATTCATCCTAACCCTAACCCTAACCCTAACCCTAACCCTAACCCTAACCCTAACCCTAACCCTAACCCTAACCCTAACCTTAACCCTAACCCTAACCCTAACCCTAACCCTAACCCTAACCCAAATCTTGGATATTTCTTGCGGTGTTCATTCATCCTAACCCTAACCCTAACCCTAACCCTAACCCTAACCCTAACCCCAACCCCAACCCTAACCCTAACCCTAACCCTAACCCTAACCCTAACCCCAACCCTAACCCTAACCCTAACCCTAACCCTAACCCTAACCCTAACCCTAACCCTAACCCTAACCCTAATCTTGGATTGTTCTTGCAGTGTTCATTCACCCTAACCCTAACCCTAACCCTAACCCTAACCCTAACCCTAACCCCAACCCTAACCCTAACCCTAACCCTAACCCTAACCCTAACCCTAACCCTAACCCTAAAACTAACCCTAACCCTAACCCTAACCCTAACCCTTACCCAAACCCTAATCTTGGGTATTTCTTGCGGTGTTCATTCATCCTAACCCTAACCCTAACCCTAACCCTAACCCTAACCCCAACCCCAACCCTAACCCTAACCCTAACCCTAACCCTAACCCTAACCCTAACCCTAACCCCAACCCTAACCCTAACCCTAACCCTAACCCTAACCCTAACCCTAACCCTAACCCTAACCCTAACCCTAATCTTGGATTGTTCTTGCAGTGTTCATTCACCCTAACCCTAACCCTAACCCTAACCCTAACCCTAACCCTAACCCTAACCCTAACCCTAACCCTAACCCTAACCCTAATCTTGGATTGTTCTTGTGGTGTTCATTCATCCTAACCCTAACCCTAACCCTAACCCTAACCCCAACCCTAACCCTAACCCTAACCCTAACCCTAACCCTAACCCTAACCCTAACCCTAACCCTAACCCTAACCCTAACCCTAATCTTGGATTGTTCTTGCGGTGTTCATTCACCCTAACCCTAACCCTAACCCTAACCCTAACCCTAACCCTAACCCTAACCCTAACCCTAATCTTGGATTGTTCTTGTAGTGTTCATTCATCCTAACCCTAACCCTAATCCTAACCCTAACCCTAACCCTAACCCTAACCCTAACCCTAATCTTGCATTGTTCTTGCGGTGTTCATTCATCCTAACCCTAACCCTAACCCTAACCCTAACCCTAACCCTAACCCTAACCCTAACGCTAACCCTAACCCTAACCCTAAACCTAACACTAACCCTTATCTTGGATTGTTCTTGCGGTGTTCATTCATCCTAACCCTAACCCTAACCCTAACCCTAACCCTAACCCTAACCCTAAAACTAACCCTAACCCTAACCCTAACCCTAACCCTAACCCTTACCCTAACCCTAATCTTGGATTGCTCTTGCGGTGTTCATTCACCCTAACCCTAACCCTAACCCTAACCCTAACCCTAACCCTAACCCTAATCTTGGATTGTTCTTGCGGTGTTCATTCACCCTAACCCTAACCCTAACCCTAACCCTAACCCTAACCCTAACCCTAACCCTAACCCTAACCCTAATCTTGGTATGTTCTTGCTTTGTTCATTCACACTAACCCTAACCCTAACCCTAACCCTAACCCTAACCCTAATCTTGGATTGTTCTTGTTGTGTTCATTCATCCTAACCCTAACCCTAACCCTAACCCTAACCCTAACCCTAACCCTAACCCTAACCCTAACCCTAACCCTAATCTTGGATTGTTCTTGCGGTGTTCATTCACCCTAACCCTAACCCTAACCCTAACCCTAATCTTGGTATGTTCTTGCTTTGTTCATTCACACTAACCCTAACCCTAACCCTAACCCTAACCCTAACCCTAACCCTAATCTTGGATTGTTCTTGTTGTGTTCATTCATCCTAACCCTAACCCTAACCCTAACCCTAACCCTAACCCTAACCCTAACCCTAACCCTAACCCTAACCCTAATCTTGGATTGTTCTTGCGGTGTTCATTCACCCTAACCCTAACCCTAACCCTAACCCTAACCCTAACCCTAACCCTAACCCTAACCCTAACCCGAACCCTAACCCTAACCCTTACCCTAACCCTAAACCTAACCCTAATCTTGGATTGTTCTTGTAGTGTTCATTCATCCTAACCCTAACCCTAACCCTAACCCTAACCCTAACCCTAACCCTAACCCTAACCCTAACCCTAACCCTAACCCTAACCCTAACCCTAATCTTGGATTGTTCTTGTAGTGTTCATTCATCCTAACCGTAACCCTAACCCTAACCCTAATCTTAGATTGTTCTTGCGGTGTTCATTCATCCTAACCCTTACCCTAACCCTAACCCTAACCCTAACCCTAACCCTAACCCTAACCCTAACCCTAACCCTAACCCTAACCCTAATCTTGGATTGTTCTTGCGGTTTTCATTCACCCTAACCCTAACCCTAACCCTAACCCTAACCCTAACCCTAACCCTAACCCTAACCCTAACCCTAACCCTAACCCTAACCCTAACCCTAATCTTGGATTGTTCTTCTGGTGTTCATTCATCCTAACCCTAACCCTAACCCTAACCCTAACCCTAACCCTAACCCTAACCCTATTCTTGGATTGTTCTTGTGGTGTTCATTTACCCTAACCCTAACCCTAACCCTAACCCTAACCCTTACCCTTACCCTTACCCTAACCCTAACCCTAACCCTAACCCTAACCCTAACCCTAACCCTAACCCTAACCCTAACCCTAATCTTGGATTGTTCTTGTGTTGTTCATTCACCCTAACCCTAACCCTAACCCTAACCCTAACCCTAACCCTAACCCTAATCTTGGATTGTTTTTGCGGTGTTCATTCACCCTAACCCTAACCCTAACCCTAACCCTAACCCTAATCTTGGATTGTTTTTGTGGTGTTCATTCATCCTAACCCTAACCCTAACCCTAACCCTAACCCTAACCCTAACCCTAACCCTAACCCTAACCCTAACCCTAACCCTAACCCTAACCCTATTCTTGGATTGTTCTTGTGGTGTTCATTTACCCTAACCCTAACCCTAACCCTAACCATAACCCTTACCCTTACCCTAACCCTAACCCTAACCCTAACCCTAACCCTAACCCTAACCCTAACCCTAACCCTAACCCTAACCCTAACCCTAACCCTAACCCTAATCTTGGATTGTTCTTGCGGTGTTCATTCATCCTAACCCTAACCCTAACCCTAACCCTATTCTTGGATTGTTCTTGCGGTGTTCATTCACCCTAACCCTAACCCTAACCCTAACCCTAACCCTAACCCTAATCTTGCAATGTTCTTGTGGTGTTCATTCACCCTAACCCTAACCCTAACCCTAACCCTAACCCTAACCCTAACCCTAACCCTAACCCTAACCCTAACCCTAACCCTAATCTTGGATTGTTCTTGCGGTGTTCATTCATCCTAACCCTAACCCTAACCCTAACCCTAACCCTAACCCTAACCCTAACCCTAACCCTAACCCTAATCTTGGATTGTTCTTGTGGTGTTCATTCATCCTAACCCTAACCCTAACCCTAACCCTAACCCTAACCCTAACCCTAACCCTAACCCTAACCCTAACCCAAACCCTAACCCTAACCCTAACCCTAACCCTAACCCTAACCCTAACCCTAACCCTAATCTTGGATTGTTCTTGCGGTGTTCATTCATCCTAACCCTAACCCTAACCCTAACCCTAACCCTAACCCTAACCCTAACCCTAACCCTAACCCTAACCCCAACCCTAACCCTAACCCTAACCCTAACCCTAACCCTAACCCTAAAACTAACCCTAACCCTAACCCTAACCCTAACCCTTACCCAAACCCTAATCTTGGATTGCTCTTGCGGTGTTCATTCACCCTAACCCTAACCCTAACCCTAACCCTAACCCTAACCCTAACCCTAACCCTAACCCTAACCCTAACCTTAACCCTAACCCTAACCCTAACCCTAACCCTAACCCTAACCCTAACCCAAATCTTGGATATTTCTTGCGGTGTTCATTCATCCTAACCCTAACCCTAACCCTAACCCTAACCCTAACCCTAACCCTAACCCTAACCCTAACCCTAACCCTAACCCCAACCCCAACCCTAACCCTAACCCTAACCCTAACCCTAACCCTAACCCCAACCCTAACCCTAACCCTAACCCTAACCCTAACCCTAACCCTAACCCTAACCCTAACCCTAACCCTAATCTTGGATTGTTCTTGCAGTGTTCATTCACCCTAACCCTAACCCTAACCCTAACCCTAACCCTAACCCTAATCTTGGATTGTTCTTGTGGTGTTCATTCATCCTAACCCTAACCCTAACCCTAACCCTAACCCTAACCCTAATCTTGGATTGTTCTTGCGGTGTTCATTCACCCTAACCCTAACCCTAACCCTAACCCTAACCCTAACCCTAACCCTAACCCTAATCTTGGATTGTTCTTGTAGTGTTCATTCATCCTAACCCTAACCCTAACCCTAACCCTAACCCTAACCCTAACCCTAACCCTAACCCTAATCTTGCATTGTTCTTGCGGTGTTCATTCATCCTAACCCTAACCCTAACCCTAACCCTAACCCTAACCCTAACCCTAACCCTAACGCTAACCCTAACCCTAACCCTAAACATAACACTAACCCTAATCTTGCAATGTTCTTGTGGTGTTCATTCACCCTAACCCTAACCCTAACCCTAACCCTAACCCTAACCCTAACCCTAACCCTAACCCTAACCCTAACCCTAACCCTAATCTTGGATTGTTCTTGCGGTGTTCATTCATCCTAACCCTAACCCTAACCCTAACCCTAACCCTAACCCTAACCCTAACCCTAATCTTGGATTGTTCTTGTGGTGTTCATTCATCCTAACCCTAACCCTAACCCTAACCCTAACCCTAACCCTAACCCTAACCCTAACCCTAACCCTAACCCAAACCCTAACCCTAACCCTAACCCTAACCCTAACCCTAACCCTAACCCTAATCTTGGATTGTTCTTGCGGTGTTCATTCATCCTAACCCTAACCCTAACCCTAACCCTAACCCTAACCCTAACCCTAACCCTAACCCCAACCCTAACCCTAACCCTAACCCTAACCCTAACCCTAACCCTAAAACTAACCCTAACCCTAACCCTAACCCTAACCCTTACCCAAACCCTAATCTTGGATTGCTCTTGCGGTGTTCATTCACCCTAACCCTAACCCTAACCCTAACCCTAACCCTAACCCTAACCCTAACCCTAACCTTAACCCTAACCCTAACCCTAACCCTAACCCTAACCCTAACCCTAACCCAAATCTTGGATATTTCTTGCGGTGTTCATTCATCCTAACCCTAACCCTAACCCTAACCCTAACCCTAACCCTAACCCTAACCCTAACCCTAACCCTAACCCCAACCCCAACCCTAACCCTAACCCTAACCCTAACCCTAACCCTAACCCCAACCCTAACCCTAACCCTAACCCTAACCCTAACCCTAACCCTAACCCTAACCCTAACCCTAACCCTAACCCTAATCTTGGATTGTTCTTGCAGTGTTCATTCACCCTAACCCTAACCCTAACCCTAACCCTAACCCTAACCCTAACCCTAATCTTGGATTGTTCTTGTGGTGTTCATTCATCCTAACCCTAACCCTAACCCTAACCCTAACCCTAACCCTAACCCTAATCTTGGATTGTTCTTGCGGTGTTCATTCACCCTAACCCTAACCCTAACCCTAACCCTAACCCTAACCCTAACCCTAACCCTAACCCTAATCTTGGATTGTTCTTGTAGTGTTCATTCATCCTAACCCTAACCCTAACCCTAACCCTAACCCTAACCCTAACCCTAACCCTAATCTTGCATTGTTCTTGCGGTGTTCATTCATCCTAACCCTAACCCTAACCCTAACCCTAACCCTAACCCTAACCCTAACGCTAACCCTAACCCTAACCCTAAACATAACACTAACCCTTATCTTGGATTGTTCTTGCGGTGTTCATTCATCCTAACCCTAACCCTAACCCTAACCCTAACCCTAACCCTAAAACTAACCCTAACCCTAACCCTAACCCTAACCCTTACCCTAACCCTAATCTTGGATTGCTCTTGCGGTGTTCATTCACCCTAACCCTAACCCTAACCCTAACCCTAATCTTGGATTGTTCTTGCGGTGTTCATTCACCCTAACCCTAACCCTAACCCTAACCCTAACCCTAACCCTAACCCTAACCCTAACCCTAACCCTAACCCTAATCTTGGTATGTTCTTGCTTTGTTCATTCACACTAACCCTAACCCTAACCCTAACCCTAACCCTAATCTTGGATTGTTCTTGTTGTGTTCATTCATCCTAACCCTAACCCTAACCCTAACCCTAACCCTAACCCTAATCTTGGATTGTTCTTGCGGTGTTCATTCACCCTAACCCTAACCCTAACCCTAACCCTAACCCTAACCCTAACCCTAACCCTAACCCTAACCCTAACCCTAACCCTAACCCGAACCCTAACCCTAACCCTAACCCTAACCCTTACCCTAACCCTAAACCTAACCCTAATCTTGGATTGTTCTTGTAGTGTTCATTCATCCTAACCCTAACCCTAACCCTAACCCTAACCCTAACCCTAACCCTAACCCTTACCTTTACCCTAACCCTAACCCTAACCCTAACCCTAACCCTAACCCTAACCCTAACCCTAACCCTAATCTTGGATTGTTCTTGTGGTGTTCATTCATCCTAACCCTAACCCTAACCCTAACCCTAACCCTAACCCTAACCCTAACCCTAACCCCAACCCTAACCCTAACCCTAACCCTAACCCTAACCCTAAAACTAACCCTAACCCTAACCCTAACCCTAACCCTTACCCAAACCCTAATCTTGGATTGCTCTTGCGGTGTTCATTCACCCTAACCCTAACCATAACCCTAACCCTAACCCTAACCCTAACCCTAACCCTAACCCTAACCCTAACCCTAACCCTAACCCTAACCTTAACCCTAACCCTAACCCTAACCCTAACCCTAACCCTAACCCAAATCTTGGATATTTCTTGCGGTGTTCATTCATCCTAACCCTAACCCTAACCCTAACCCTAACCCTAACCCTAACCCCAACCCCAACCCTAACCCTAACCCTAACCCTAACCCTAACCCCAACACTAACCCTAACCCTAACCCTAACCCTAACCCTAACCCTAATCTTGGATTGTTCTTGCAGTGTTCATTCACCCTAACCCTAACCCTAACCCTAACCCTAACCCTAACCCTAACCCTAACCCTAACCCTAACCCTAACCCTAACCCTAATCTTGGATTGTTCTTGTGGTGTTCATTCATCCTAACCCTAACCCTAACCCTAACCCTAACCCTAACCCTAACCCTAACCCTAACCCTAACCCTAATCTTGGATTGTTCTTGCGGTGTTCATTCACCCTAACCCTAACCCTAACCCTAACCCTAACCCTAACCCTAACCCTAACCCTAACCCTAACCCTAACCCTAATCTTGGATTGTTCTTGTAGTGTTCATTCATCCTAACCCTAACCCTAACCCTAACCCTAACCCTAACCCTAACCCTAACCCTAACCCTAACCCTAACCCTAACCCTAACCCTAACCCTAACCCTAATCTTGCATTGTTCTTGCGGTGTTCATTCATCCTAACCCTAACCCTAACCCTAACCCTAACCCTAACCCTAACGCTAACCCTAACCCTAACCCTAAACCTAACACTAACCCTTATCTTGGATTGTTCTTGCGGTGTTCATTCATCCTAACCCTAACCCTAACCCTAACCCTAACCCTAACCCTAACCCTAACCCTAAAACTAACCCTAACCCTAACCCTAACCCTAACCCTAACCCTAACCCTTACCCTTACCCTAACCCTAATCTTTGATTGCTCTTGCGGTGTTCATTCACCCTAACCCTAACCCTAACCCTAACCCTAACCCTAACCCTAACCCTAATCTTGGATTGTTCTTGCGGTGTTCATTCACCCTAACCCTAACCCTAACCCTAACCCTAACCCTAACCCTAACCCTAACCCTAACCCTAACCCTAACCCTAATGTTGGTATGTTCTTGCTTTGTTCATTCACACTAACCCTAACCCTAACCCTAACCCTAACCCTAATCTTGGATTGTTCTTGTTGTGTTCATTCATCCTAACCCTAACCCTAACCCTAACCCTAACCCTAACCCTAACCCTAACCCTAATCTTGGATTGTTCTT
>NW_028113127.1:150000-152500 GCF_964234715.1 Podarcis melisellensis | reverse complement strand
ACCCTAACCCTAACCCTAACCCTAACCCTAATCTTGGATTGTTCTTGCGGTGTTCATTCACCCTAACCCTAACCCTAACCCTAACCCTAATCTTGGATTGTTCTTGTAGTGTTCATTCATCCTAACCCTAACCCTAACCCTAACCCTAACCCTAACCCTAACCCTAATCTTGGATTGTTCTTGCGGTGTTCATTCATCCTAAACCTAACCCTAACCCTAACTCTAACCCTAACCCTAACCCTAACCCTAACCCTAACCCTAAGCCTAAGCCTAACCCTAACCCTAAACCTAACCCTAACCCTAATCGTGGATTGTTCTTGCGGTGTTCATTCATCCTAACCCTAACCCTAACCCTAACCCTAACCCTAACCCTAACCCTAACCCTAACACTAACCCTAACACTAACACTAACACTAACACTAACACTAACACTAACCCTTATCTAGGATTGTTCTTGCGGTGTTCATTCATCCTAACCCTAACCCTAACCCTAACCCTAACCCTAACCCTAACCCTAACCCCAACCCTAACCCTAACCCTAACCCTAACCCTAACCCTAACCCCAACCCTAACCCTAACCCTAACCCTAATCTTGGATTGTTCTTGTGGTGTTCATTCACCCTAACCCTAACCCTAACCCTAACCCTAACCCTAACCCTAACCCTAACCCTAACCCTAACCCTAACCCTAACCCTATTCTTGGATTGTTCTTGCGGTGTTCATTCACCCTAACCCTAACCCTAACCCTAACCCTAACCCTAACCCTAACCCTAACCCTAACCCTAACCCTAACCCTAACCCTAACCCTATTCTTGGATTGTTCGTGCGGTGTTCATTCACCCTAACCCTAACCCTAACCCTAACCCTAACCCTAACCCTAACCCTAACCCTAACCCTAACCCTAACCCTAATCTTGGATTGTTCTTGTGGTGTTCATTCATCCTAACCCTAACCCTAACCCTAACCCTAACCCTAACCCTAACCCTAACCCTAACCCTAACCCTAACCCTAATCTTGGATAGTTCTTGTGGTGTTCATTCATCCTAACCCTAACCCTAACCCTAACCCTAACCCTAACCCTAACCCTAACCGTAACCCTAACCCTAATCTTGGTATGTTCTTGCGTTGTTCATTCACACTAACCCTAACCCTAACCCTAACCCTAACCCTAATCTTGGATTGTTCTTGTTGTGTTCATTCATCCTAACCCTAACCCTAACCCTAACCCTAACCCTAACCCTAACCCTAACCCTAACCCTAACCCTAATCTTGGATTGTTCTTGCGGTGTTCATTCACCCTAACCCTAACCCTAACCCTAACCCTAACCCTAACCCTAACCCTAACCCTAACCCTTACCCTAACCCTAACCCTAACCCTAATCTTGGATTGTTCTTGTAGTGTTCATTCATCCTAACCCTAACCCTAACCCTAACCCTAACCCTAACCCTAACCCTAACCCTAACCCTAACCCTAACACTAACCCTAACCCTAACCCTAACCCTAACCCTAACCCTAACCCTAACCCTAACCCTAACCCTAACCCAAACCCTATTCTTGGATTGTTCTTCCGGTGTTCATTCACCCTAACCCTAACCCTAACCCTAACCCTAACCCTAACCCTAACCCTAACCCTCACCCTAACCCTAACCCCAACCCTAACCCTAACCCTAACCCTAATCTTGGATTGTTCTTGTGGTGTTCATTCATCCTAACCCTAACCCTAACCCTAACCCTAACCCTAACCCTAACCATAACCCTAACCCTAATCTTGGATTGTTCTTGCGGTGTTCATTCATCCTAACCCTAACCCTAACCCTAACCCTAACCCTAACCCTAACCCTAACCCTAACCCCAACCCTAACCCTAACCCTAACCCTAACCCTAACCCTAACCCTAACCCTAATCTTGGATTGTTCTTGCGGTGTTCATTCACCCTAACCCTAACCCTAACCCTAACCCTAACCCTAACCCTAACCCTAACACTAACCCTAACACTAACACTAACACTAACACTAACACTCACACTAACACTAACCCTTATCTAGGATTGTTCTTGCGGTGTTCATTCATCCCAACCCTAACCCTAACCCTAACCCTAACCCTAACCCTAACCCTAACCCTAACCCTAACCTTAACCCTAACCCTAACCCCAACCCTAACCCTAACCCTAACCCTAACCCTAACCCTAACCCTAACCCTAACCCTATTCTTGGATTGTTCTTGCGGTGTTCATTCACCCTAACCCTAACCCTAACCCTAACCCTAACCCTAACCCTAACCCTAATCCTAATCCTAACCCTAACCCTAACCCTAACCCTAACCCTAACCCTAACCCTAACCCTAACCCTATTCTTGGATTGTTCGTGCGGTGTTCATTCACCCTAACCCTAACCCTTACCCTAACCCTAACCCTAACCCTAACCCTAACCCTAACCCTAACCCTAACCCTAACCCTAACCCTAACCCTAACCCTAATCTTGGATTGTTCTTGTGGTGTTC